>NW_024705298.1:12322-55726 GCF_018977255.1 Callorhinchus milii | reverse complement strand
CTGCTCCATCTCTGCCTTGGTCTTGCGCTCGATGAGTATCTTAATGTATTGGTATCCATTGTTTAAATACAGATAGTCCCCGAGTTACGATGGTCCGACTTACGATATTTCGATCTTACGATGGCAATAGCGATACAACAAATTGTTAAATATTTTAAAATTTGCGCGGCAGGCAAACGCAGCAGCGTACGAGGTACGATACTGTACGTTGGGACGCTGCCGGGATGTACGCATCTCCCGCCTTGTGTGATGCCTCACTCTCACCAGCGGTCGACGGAGTTAAGTTATAGTTTATACAGTACGGTACTGTTAATTGCTCTGTTTTGCTAAATTATCACCATTCTTTAAGACTCCTGGGTAGGCTCGGCCATCTTCGACTTACGATATTTTTGACTTACGATGGGGTCGTCGTAACGCATCTCCATCGTAAGTAGAGGACTACCTATATTATAAAGTACGTTTTTGGGTCAAAAGGTGCACCATTCGATGCTATCGGAA
Source organism: Callorhinchus milii (assembly GCF_018977255.1). Classification (NCBI taxonomy): domain Eukaryota; kingdom Metazoa; phylum Chordata; class Chondrichthyes; order Chimaeriformes; family Callorhinchidae; genus Callorhinchus; species Callorhinchus milii. Next base: position 55,228 of record NW_024705298.1, on the reverse strand, counting down.
GAAATTGAGCCTTATTCTTTGGGTCTTTCGTAAAGTCACGTGGATAGGTTGAAAGAAAATAACAAAAAACTATGACGTTTCCATTACAACACAAGCGGTCGTTTGTATTGTGATCGAAACGTCGTAATTTTTTGTTATTTTCTTTCAACCTATCCACGTGACTTTACCGAAAGACCCAAAGAATATGAATTCCTCCAGTCACGAAAGCTTTAAGTCAAGATTTAAATTGAGCCTTTAACGTGTATTTCCTATACTCGAAGACCAAATCACTTCACGACCGGTTTTGTGGAACCAATTACCGTTGTTAAGAGGGGTTCTGCTGTGCTTGCAATAACAGAGAGGCTTTATGTGTACGCACGCAAACCTATAAAGAAGGGGTCCGAAGAGAGATTGGTGTGTGTGTATGTTGAACATCTTTCGCATCGTACATAGCCAACCATGCTAATCGGAGGGAGTGTATAGTGTAGTATACAGGGTGCTTAAAAAAAATGTTAACACTTCCGAGAATTTGCAGCAGTACCACAAGAAATGTGCCTCCGGGCAAGTGTTGACAATGATGGCGAAACAAGTGGAGACTTTGAGTTTTTGAAGCTAACACATTCCTGCGGAGGGAGCTGGTAGGAACGTTGGGTTGCTCAGTCAATGCCAGGGTCAATGGCGGCAATGGTGTATTCCGCAAATATGCCCGACTGTGAGGGTCGGGCACAAGCCGGCGTAAGTAGGTTAAACGTTGAGTTTTATAAGGGCACCACACGGGGTGACCAGCCCCTCTCCACCCAGCCCCCCCCTCCCAGCCCCACCCTCCCCACCCAGCCCCTCCCCACCCTCTCCACCCAGCCCTCTCCCACCCTCCCCTCCACACCCAGCCCCACCCTCACCACCCAGCCCCTCCCTGCACGACGGACGGACGACAGACACAATAATCCTCTGTGGGCTGGTGTAACCAGGAGGTTCCTACCAGTAATAACATACAATTTGTTATCATGTTACAGTGTATTATCCATCTTCTTGGTTCTTTCGGTAAAGTCACGTAGAAGGAAGTAATAAAATTCTAAAAATAAACATAATAAAATAAAATAATTCTCACGACGTTTCGGCTACAACGCAAGCAGCCGTCTTCAGGTGTAGCCGAAACGTCGTGAGAATTATTTTATTTTATTATGTTTTATTTTTATAATTTTATTACTTCCCTTCTACGTGACTTTACCGAAAGAACCAAGAAGATGAATCCCTGCAGTCACGAAAGCTTTAAATCGAAAAGTGATTATCCATTCTATTTCCATTTAAAAAGATAGTCCCTTATAAGTGGAAAAAAATTTAAGCACCCTGTATCATAGTGTAGTGTATAGTATGTATGTATGTTGAATTTCTTTATCACCGTGCGTAGCCAGCCATGCTCATGGGAGGTAATGTATGGTATGTAGAGTAGTGTATGGTATATCTGTATGTTGAACTTCTTTCGCACGGTACGTAGCCAACTGTGCTAGCCGAAGGTGCACTGTTGCTGCAGGTGCACTGCGACAGTGCCGGCTGCGCTGGACTCTCGGAAACTCGTGAGGTGCAGTGCAAACGAAGATCCTCGCAACGTGGAGCAAACCCCAAAAATGTTTCTCAACACAAACAGAAGTGGGGAACAAAACAAAAAAACTCCTTAAGAAAAGTTTCTTTTTTTAAAACAACGTTTTTATGAACAGCTTCGTTTAACTCGCGGTTGAGAAGTGCGTCAATGATGCAGCGCCTGCTCCCAATCAACATTCATCACACGAAGCAGGCGCGCCTGAGACACGTGGCGCCTGCTTCTTGGGCGAGGCGATTCCAGAGTTTAGGGACCGCGGCGTTTTTGAGCTACACAGATAAATATAAATAATAAGGCGTCCGTACAAAATGTTATTTCTGTAAAGTAGCAAATTAATTGATTAATTGATGCCGATTTTGATACAGGCATGCATTGTCACCGGATCTGAGTACGTGTGAAAAATGTGGAATTGATTGGGCAACGGGAAGTGGGCGAAATTTTGATTGCAAGATTTGACCACGACAAACATAGGAGTCAAGTTAAGTCTACCCGTTGAAAAACATGCACCTCTAAAGTTAACTGAGGATTTGTAGAACGCAGGACACGGGTGCTGATTGGAGCAGAAGAGAACATGGACGGAACGGCAAAAAGACATGTCCGTAAAACAAAAAAGGTGTATCAAATCAAATAAAAACTCACCGTAGAAGGATGAAAGTATCGCAAAAAGATGCAAAGAAAGAAGGAAAAAAAAGGAAGTTTAAAGGGTGATTAGCCTAGGTCAGTGGTTCTTCTTAACCTGGAGTGCCCGCACCCCATGGGGGTGTGAGATGCCCTTTCTGGGGATACGAGACATGGCTGGATCATTTTTTTTTTAGATGGTAAATCATTCGAATGAAGCACAGGGCACGTAAGTACAACTACTTTGTTTCATGAAACCCTATGTATTTATTAACATTATACTTATTTTTCTAAACTATTGAGAAGCAAAGAGGGTGCAAGGCTGCACTGAAAGTTAAGAACCACTGGTTTAGGAGCTGTGTGTTAAACCCCACTTCTCCCTCCCCACCCTCTCCCTTCCTCTCTCTCCCCCTCCCCCGCTTTCAGCTGGACAGGTTCGAGAGCCTCCGGCCTACGGCCCGGTCTGCGACCTCCTGTGTCGGATCCCCTCGAGGACTTTGGGGCGAGAAAACCCAGGAGCATTTCACCTATAACAGCGTGCGTGGGTGCTCCTACTTCTACAGGTGTGAGGGGTGATGGGAGGGAGGGGGCGGGGGGGGGTAAGCACAGAGACTGACCCACTCACCACCTTCCAATTAGCACGGTTGGCTATGTACGGTGTGAGAGAAGTCAACATACATCGACTCACTAGCTTAACACCTGTTTTGTTGCCAGAAAGGGTAAAACGCTCATATTATTTTCATACTTTCATCTTGGAAAAAATCTCCCACGAGTTGAAGATGTTCACAATCAACCACCAAATGTGAGGTGACTGTGTCAGGTGAGCTCAGGATTGCTGAGACAAACCGGGCCACATGCACAGACACCACGGGAGCACCACAGAGACACGCCACTTCCAGCATACACAGCAAGGGGCAGAGAGTGGGACAGAGAGAGACTTGTGGAATATACGTATCTGTATGTGAGTGTGCGTTTACGTGTGTATGTATGTGGGGAGCGATAGTGTAGTAGTTAGCTACAAACATGACGACCCGCGCTCGATTCTCGCTCAAGGCCAACACCAGTGACGATTATCTGAACCTGTCTTGAGCCTCCTCCCGAGGGCGACTCAGCCTCAATTGAGTACCTGGTGTGATGTGTAAAAACATCGCCACGGGGGAGACAAAGGCGGCCTTGCATGGTGCTGGCCACGCACCCCCTCATGTGCCGTTCCGGTCTTTATAGGTGCTTGATAACAACACTTGCCCCAACATTCTGTTAAGGCTACACGGGGGATCTTTGTCTTTGTGTGTGTTATGCAGCTACCCGGCCGTGTGTGAGTTCCTGCAGAACAACGGACTCCTGTGCGTGATCCGTGCCCATGAAGCGCAAGATGCAGGGTACTCACTCGCCTACCTACCCACCCATTCACCCACCCACCCACTCACCACCCGCTTACCCCACTCACCCACCCACTCACCCACTCACCCACTCACTCACCCACCCACTCACCCACCCACTCACTCACCTACTCATCCGCCCACTCACCCACCCACTCACCCACCCACTCACCACACCGCTCACCCCCCACTCACCCACCCACTCACTCACCTGCCCAGTCACCTATCCACTCACCCTCCCACTCACTCACCCACTCTCCCATCCACTCACCTACCCACTCACCTACCCACTCACCAACCCACACACCAACCCACTCACTCACCTACCCATTCGCTCACTCGCCCACCCACTTACCTATGCACTCACCTACCCACTCACTAAACCACTATTCGCCCACTCACCCACCCATTCACATACCCACTCACTCACCCACCCACTTACTCACTGCTGCGAGTAGCTTTTTTTTATGGATTCAAAGAGTCATTGCTGATTGCATGCTACCAAGGAAAGTTTGCAATTTTTCAGCAACCCGCGACTACCTTTGGATCTCCACAGCTTTCCGAACCTCGGAGCGAAGGCTGCGGTCAGCCTCCTCATTCTTGGACGTGGCTTATTGTCGGCGGTGGGAGTGGGCACTGTCAATTTCTCTCAGCCAGCCGGAACACCTTCTCTGTCAGCCATGGTCTCTGGGGAGTTTCTGGACCACATACCAATGCAGCCATAGCAGCTGCATGAGTTGCTGGCCTGAAACCCCACCCATTACCCCTCGGCATCCCGAGAGGAGGGATGGACGATGCCAACCCCAGTCGCAAGCGGTGATCCATTTTCTCGCATGCAATCTTCATCGGCTCAGAATCAGAATCTATCTTTATCCTGGAGAAATCCGATGAGCTATCAAGCTCTTTTTTCCACAGATATCCACTGGCTGTTGAGACCAGGCTATTGTGGGTTTCAGTGTAGATAAGTGCTGATGCCGGAACGGCACATTGGGGATTACAAGTCCATGAGCTGCACATAAGTCTAGTTGCCTCCTGCCGTTATTATTGAGCTGATCTGGCCCATGCCTTCCATTCATTCCGTCCCAGGTGTCTGCATCATGACCCACTTGGGCATTTAAAGTCACCCAACAGGATGACTCTCACGAGGAGCTACTCTAGCCAGCACCTGGGACAGGAGGTTGAAGAAGGCATCTGACTCGTCGAATTTGCCTGCATCCTCCCACTTGGGAGGAAGCATGAGCAACCACCACCATTCCTCACCTCCCATTGATGGGGAAGCGAGCTGACAATAGCCTGGGACTCGCAGCTTCCCACACCTCGTCTCCACGCTCCCACGTCTCCCCCCTTCATTCTTTTTCTCAGAAGTGCCACTCCCCATTGTTTGGCAGTGTCCTACCCTCGAGTGGATAAACTGTCCGTGCCTCATGGCGACCGGAGCCCGAACCAAACCTCCAGTATACACCAGAGGTTCAAGCGGCACTGGTCAAGCTCCTGACAGAGGAATGCAGCCTTTCTTCCGCAGTGAGTGTTCGGACATTCCACATGCGTAACTTCAGGATTTCTGTTTCTGAAGAACCCTGAGGGGAGGGGTAGTGTGTGGGCTCTGACAAATGGGTTTTTTGCCAAAAAGGCATCCCCAGACGCCTATTCTCCCATGGCCCTCCAGCACAAGCTTTGTTTGGTGTTTCCAGCATAGTTAATTCGTACAAATGAGTGACAGGTGGAGGGATTAACAGCCCCTCGCACTAACACCGATTTTTCTATGAAGATAAAGATCACCCTGTAGCTTTAACAGACTGTTGGGGCAAGTGCTGCTAGCGAGTAACAGCACCTATGAGGCCGGAATGGCACAAAAGCGGGGTTAATGATCAACATCACGCCGCATTTGTCTCCCAAGTAGCGATGTTTGCACATGGCACTAGGTACTCATTTGTGGCTGAGGAAATCTAGGGGAGGCCCAAGATGGAGTCAGATAATCATCACTGGTATTGGCCATGAACGGGAATCGAACTCAGTCGACGGGTTTGTAGCGCAATGCGCTAATGACTCTACGATGTACAAACATGCATTTTAACACCTAGAATAACACAAATACTCACCCACCCACTCACTCCCCAACTCACCAACTTACACACTCGCTCATCTTCTCATTCAACCACCCACTCACCCACCCACTCATTCACTCACTTACCTCATTCACTCAGTCACCGACACACTCACCCACTCATCTAACAATAACAACCGCCGTTTACCACTGAGTGGGTTTGTTGAAGATCCCTATCAGAATCATTGCATACAATGTAGATCTACAATAACGACAGGGATAGTCACCAGAGCCGGGACCTCCGAAGAAAAATCTATCTATCAATATTACTGGCACCCCCTAGTCCTGTTGGCAGGCACACCAAAGTGTCGTTCGGCTTACTGTATTTCCGATTCGAATGGACATCGCGACGAACAGACAGGATTCTCTGCTAAACACGGGGGGCGCAGTAGTCTGATAAGTAGACTGTAAACCTTTGGGTGGCCCCTAAGTACAACGGTTCCACGTGTAGCTACCGTGGTCGAGACTCGGGCCCAGTTCAATGGTTGCATCCCTGGCTGCTCTTTTCTATACCCTCCGAAATGACTCAGGACATTGCTAGCAAAATCCGTCCCGACTAGGGATACTCACCTGTGGATAAGGCACCCACCAGGAGGCAACTTCATTTCAGGTTCCTCAAGCGTGATTTAGCGGACTGTGGGTCGCGATTCAGACCATTGTGCCCCATTACAATGCAGACCCTGCTGTGAGACGCCCCAAATGTTGGCTCTGTGTGTTAGCTATACCTTACTTCATAAAACTTCTTAGATGTTGCGCACGCTCTGTCCCGCAAATGGAGAGGCGATGTACTGAGTTCGACATTCCCGGGAACGGGGCGAAATCCGTTGACGGTCGGATAACGCTCCCGAGCGGAAGCTAGTAGGTTACTATTTACGTAACAGCCACACCAGGTTCGTTTATCTGAACGAAAGCCCAGTGCATCTCTTGCATGGATGCGATTATCCGGAAGAGGAATGGTACTGGGAGGACCTAACGCCAATGGAGTATACGGCGACTGCGCCTCAAGGTCAATGCGGGCTCGTAGGTAGCGCGGCTCAAACTCTATGATATGCTTGATACCATTGTTGCACGTTGGGAGCTGTGCTGTATACCTAGCTCTCGTTTTATCTAAGTATTGTCCCTTCAAAGCCACACCTGTTTTACAGAACTCAGATCTGAATGAAAGTACCCATTTCGCGGTGAACGGCGTTCGCTCTCGGCGTCGTGGAATGTTTATTGAGCTTTGATACCCTGCCGGACACATCCTGAGGGAACAGTATCCAGTTCACTTAACCGGTTTAGTCGAAGACGGCCGCATGTGGCTATCAGTCATTACGTGCCAGTACGCCTTGACCTCACCCCCAATCTGCTCCCGCAAGGTAGCTCATCGGCTGTGTCTCCCAGTTCAGGGATCACCCACTAACTAACGATTACCTGTCATCTTGTGGAACATTCACGATAACCTACCACACTGCCCGGACAGACCTTCGACGAGCTCCGGATTAGTATACAACGGTGAAGCGTAGAGATTGGTATCACCAACCCAGAACAGTCAGGGCACGTACGGTTTTATTGCGTTACGGGAACCGTTTTAACTCAGATCGCCAACCAGTGCACAACATGAGTCCCCATGATTATAATGTTTGAGGCAAAAATTTTGGGGAGCTTGCTTCACAGTACCCGCCGTGACGCAACGTATTCGGGATCCCTACAGACTAGGTGAATATTATACTGACAGTACCTCCGGAGTCGAGATAGTTGTACCAGACCTAAGACCGCCAGAGAGAGAATTTAACCATTAGCTTTGACGATTCAGGCTTAGCCCTTGTTAACCGAAATAGGGTGGGCCATAGACGTTCGGATACCCGGTGTCTGTTAATAAGGCATTGCAATAAGCTAATACTATCACTACCCATTCAGTCTGTGGGAGAAAGCGTAGTAATCACAAAAAGACGGTAGATGGTGGGAGCCCGCGGCACAGTCCCCGTGTTAGACAGTAGGCTCAGTATTTCGGGAGACACTGCCCCGTTATCTGAATCCCTCGTACACGCACCTATGTGAGTCGCTCGATTTCGTATCGGCTTAATCGAATGAGACCCGCTCATTAATTCGTACTGTCGGCTTAATGTAAAATAGGGCTGGGATCGCTCCTCTGAGTTACATAACAAATACTCCGATATCGTGTGATACATAATGAGTTGCTATCATCATATGTAGTCAGGGCTTATCAGAACTCTCGGGCACCCTGGTCCGGTACCCCAACGCTCACTTGTGGCTATGAACTAATGCCTATAGGTAGGCGGGACGCAATCGATGGCCAGGTCTCTGGGCACGCATGGATAGAGTTGTTGCTTAACAAATCATCGCTATTGTGCCTATGAAGCCGTGGGGTGCTCTTCGTACCGATGCCTCTTACCGGCTCTTGCACCAATGATTCTAAGGTACTTACACAAGAAAGTCCCTTCGAAAAACTTAGTTGCTCCCTGAGCCGTGATAAAGGGTGTCAAACACAAATTAGAGGCATCAATCTTGCTCGTATTGCTGTAAAGTGCCCGGGAGTCGGATCGAACAGCTCTACCGTGTATCAGTTTGCTAGGAAATCAGAGGCTAATCCTCGTGTACAGCGTTACTCGATTTATTGCGGTTGCACATGTCTGACGCTTCGCTTTGTTCAAGATCATACAATCCTCTGCCCCGTACCTCTCTGGACATAAATGTGAATCGAATGCCCGGCCTTAGTCCACTCTTCTCTACGGATCCTTGGCCTCTCCTGCTAACTGTTCGCGCGTTCGCGGGCTTCGCTACACATCTCCAATGGGGCAGCCGGCTTCAACATGCTAAGGCGGCACCATGTACAGGATTAGCTCAGTGTCCTCGCATCTCCGCGCTCCTGTGAAGTTTCGAATCGTGTTCCGATCGCTTGACGAGCCGCCCGCTTCCATCTGCTTTGTCAGCTGCCTCACTTTGTTGCCAACCTTACATGCTGTCTGGCTATCCGACATTCAAGCATCGTGAGGGTTCGGAATTGCGCTACACACGTCCCGACCAGGTCGCACGCTCAGAGAGAAATACTACCCAGTTGGGTTCACGAGTTACCAATTGCCTGCTCAAGTCGCGTATAGTCGCACGCCTCCTGGGGTATTTCGGAACCGTTGATGGGCAAGGGCCATCTGTGGTACCAACTCACTTGAAGACAGAAGCAAGGAAACGCCGCGCGATCACCTAATTAGACATGGGTTCGGTGGACCCTTGAGATTTGAATTACTACGTTCGATAAGACAGGCAGATCCCGTTTCTTTGTTGAGATGAGGTACAGAACGCCTCTACGGCATCGCAAACCGCTGTAACGGAAATGCCGTGCTAGTAGGATTGACCTTGGGTCGCCTCTATGCTTAGTCGGCTGTTAGCATTCTGAATGTAACTACCCGATGAGAGGTTGCGCCCGGATGTCCCAGGATAGATGCCTTGTTGTAAGACTCTCCAACCAAGACGCCTCCTAGGCATCTTACAGTAAGGCCGCGCTGACTCTAATAACTACTTGTGAACGAAAATACCTAGCGCTTCATATCCATCTTTTTACCTACCGGTGCCTCAACTACCGACTAGAATCATGGTCTATCGGTGTATTTCCCTAGGCCGCGTGGGCTATGAGTTTCTGTGAGATGCTTACTGGAGGTAGCTCTCATGGAAGTCCCGCTGTTGGTCCTCTTGAGACTCGCACTATCAACATTTCCGGATTGAGCAAATCTCTCCGCTAGAATCTCGACGAGGCCAACGACTGATTCTACTGCCAACTCGTCTTGCGTGGGCTAATCGTTTCGCTCTAATGGGCTCGAGTTTGCCCAGTACATGTTTTTGACCACCAGCGACTGGACGTATTTACGACCTCGCGGGAGACGCTTCAGCGATAGAGTACGCGGTCGCCGCTTAGATTGCTGATCGTTTGCGAGATAGGGGAGCCCTGAGCTGACCTTCCATGTGCACATAAGGATGGACAGTACGCCAGGCATCCGAACGGCTATCCAATGAGCGCCATTATCCGAAGCGTCCTCCTGCCTAATGGCTTTAATCGAGAGTACACCTATCCAGGTGGTCGGTCCCCGAGCATAAACGTCATATGACATTGGTTTCCAACATGGATACCATGCCTGCTTGTCATGGTATATTTGTTCTCGCCTAATAGATGCACATCCCCTCTACTGTCATATAGCCAGAATTATGACGTCTATCACACCACGTGCGCCCAGACTACGGGACATTATCACGGAAGCAATACCAACACAAGGTGCAGGTAATGCTATGTTATATAGGATGTTAGTACACCTACAACGCCACACGAGCATGGGGAATCGTGAGTCGGTATTCTTCGAGCGATAATCATCAAGACCCTTCCCACATCGTTCTCACTGTGGAGGCTGCGTGCCGCTCTACGGTTGTCAACCTTTGACTACGACGAAATCGAGACCAATATGTAGCCTTGTGATATTATACTAGCTTTGTGATCGTCGATATGTAATTCAGCTCGGAGGTAATGAAATCTTCTCACAGGGGAACAGTAGTCGCTCTTGAGCGTGGTAATTCATGGCTAATCGCAATTAGTAAGACCTTAATCCTCAAGCCAATGGCGCGTAATGATTCCTGAGAAACGTAGCCTGCTCGTTACTTTGTGCTGTGACCCAGCCTGCAGCTGGAAGGCTCCTGTGTGAGCAACGCTCTTCCGGTCTGTACGGGACCCTGGGCTCAGAGGACAAAGTACTTTCGTCGTAAACGTTTTGTTTACCTAGTGGTTAGGCGGGAGGTGACCACTGAGCCTGATATGGTCAGCTTAAACGGGCTAAACAGTCCGTACTCAGCAATTCCTTCAGTGGGAAGTCCGCTAGTCTCGCGAACTGAGGTGCCTTGGCTACAAACTCCCCGATAGGGTGCAACCTTATCACGAGCAACTAGACCTTATGTCGTCGGTCCTTTCTCCCTAGTCCCGGGGGGCTCTACGTGGACTGTCCACCGAATCAGTAAATAAGCAGTTTGACAAGATAAAAGACAATCGAAATCACTGCATTTCTCGTCCCATAACCCGCAGCGAGCAAACGTCTAGCACAGTCGTCGTTCACGACATACGCATGCTTATACTTGGAGAATAAGACTCTCAGGGTTACGTCTATATCAGCCTTCAGAGAAAGCGAGGTCTACGGTAACCTCGTTTCAAGAACCACAGTCCACGCGGACAGAGATCACGGAGACTCACAGTGTAGCAGAGGGCGATTCAGAGTTTGGAAAAAAAATAAGATCGAAACCACGGCTCGGTAAAGTATATGACCCCTTGGACAATTCCCGAAGCACCTCGCTAACCAGGGGAGCTCGCGTGTACTATGACCCCTTCTCGTTGACCCTGCCACGCGGCGCGGGCTGAGTGTGTACTTCATCGAAAAATGTAGTCGAAGTAAAGTATAAGGGACAGGTAAGACCTGGAGTTTATTCAGACGTGGGTTGCACAGCTCTGATTATCAAGGTCACAGACCTCTGAACCTAAATGCCCTGAGGGTCGTGGCGTGACCCCTTAACTATACGATCGCATGTTTGCTTCAGAGGGCCGCGACGCACAGGTTTTGCGCGAAGCAGTATTGAGTCTAATGTACTGTTACTTAATATAGTGTCTAACGGACACGCCGAGTCTGATGTTCGTTCTGGCATAGTTACATATTCAGCCGGTTCATTGTGCTAGCGAAGGCGCTGGTTTCTGGCTCCTAGGGCATCAGTAAAAGTACCAACCTCATGGTTCACCGCACTGCCTTCTGGACACGGAATATGCAGTGAAACCCTACACTCAACCAATCACGCCCGCGTCACTAGCCGATTGCACGGTGCTCCGGCGCGTAAGTAGGCCGCCGTCAGAGTTGCTTGACCGCCCCCCGTCGTTAGGCTCAGGATCAGAGTTCTCTCAAATACCAAACGCGAGAGCCACCTCTAAGAGTCCTAGAATATGCTAGCCCGAGAGCAACGATGCGTCTTAATCTTTGATCATTGCTCGGAGGAAACTAGCATCGACAAAAGCAAGTTGCGTTCATGCATTAGGCGGCGCAGCGGTTCGGAAATCGTAGTACCCCGATATCCATGGCATCGGGCGGGCTACGTATTGATCGATATGACCTAATTACGGCGGGCGGATTAGCTAAGGACCCCCATCAACTGTAGTGCAGCCCCAACTCGTAAATTAAGAATCTATGCTCAAAACATTGCGCTATTCTAAGGAACTCGCTCCACCAACCGCACAGATGGAAGCCGTGTGGATAAGTAACAGGCCGAATCCACCCCACAATGTGCAATTGGCCGAGTCATCCTCGCTGATTCCGCTTGAAGCTGGTAGCGCGTATTAAATATTCAACGGGTCCGGGCTAACCCAGGGTCCATATCTCTTCAGAACACTCTTAGACATACGATATGCGACTTACCACGAAGCTCTAACCGGGCCTCCTCCGATTCCCTTTTAGTGAAGACACTAGACACAGCATAGTTCTCCAGGCTCCAGTCAGCACGCACGTGTTGTGGTCATTGATCTAACTACGGAAGTTGACCCCTTAAGCTCCTCCTAGATTTCTGGACCATTGCGTGTTAGGATGTTTGATATTATGTACACCGTGCAATGATAGCATCGTTATGCAAAAGGAAATGACTTCCTAGTAGCTGTTACAACTAGCGCCAGTTTTTAGTACTACTATTCATATCTGGTAAATGACGTAGAACTATCGAGCTTTGCTATGCCGCCTGCGTAAGACACGAGCGTCGGCTAGCGGAGCTAGATACTGTATCAAGTAAGACCACCGGCAAACGAAGAACACCCGCCTGTAAGATGAAACGAAACTAATATGCGGTCGCATCGGATTATGCTTTGGGGACGGGTCGTACAAGCTACGCCTCGTAAATCGCGACGGGGGATCAAGTTGCGAGTTTTGCGCATCGTATACTTCTGGACCTAACTACCCGGAGTCTTTTGAAGTTAATAACATATTACCAGTTTTGCTCTCCTGATAAATCGACGATAGCGCTGTGGAACGTGCGCGGGTCGACATCCGCGACGTGCAAATTTAAGTTGGCTGGGAGCGTGGGGCTAACATTGCAGCTAGCTACACTTAGAGCCACTTTTTGGCTCCAACGCGCATCCCCGTCGAGTTTCCGTGGGTTGTGTTAGGTTGCAGACCTTATCATAATGCTATCGTTCTTCACTATTATGTAGCACCATTGGTCCTGAGCTGCGCGAAAAGTATACTTGACACGTGTCTCATCCGTAATGCTATAAATAGCCGATAGAGTAGCTGGTCATATTTACTAGCGTAAATATTGAAGCTTTGCGTATTGGAACTTCTGCCGCTTAGTCCTAGCCTTTTAGACAGTAAAGCCATTTCACTTCTCTTAGGAGGGTTATCCAGGAGTCCGGACTCCGTCGTACCCCGTAAGGGCCGCACCCATTTCGTGTAATAAGACCTCCTCATTTCTTTCCTATAGTCTGCACTCGCGTTTAGTACCTGCCATTAGTGATCTGCAGGCACCCCAGCGTAGGGCCGCGCCTAGGCTATAGAAGACTAAGAGGTGGCCTTACATCTGAGAGGCAGCCTTACGCTAGACCTAATTTCCGTATACGGACTACGTTCGTCATAGTTTCAATTCGAGGTTTACATCGGTATAGCGAATCGCTTGCAGCCCGCTACTTAGGAAGCCTTAGGAATGTATTATGTACGGGGTACCCTTAAGTAAGGTGGCTATCTGGGTAGTCTCGTGTAAATTGGTATGCGGTTGAACCAGGCTTGGAGTGCATTCGGGAAATGTCTTAGAACTGCAGTCATCATGTCGTAAGGCTGCTTGAATGGGCTGGAGTGGTCACTTTTAACCTGAATAAGTTCGCAGACCCCCTCACCGGGGCAAATACTTCTTCAGGCTGCCATTGCAGGATTGATATCCTTGTTACGCTTCTCTGTTCTTATCTATAGTGTGGCTCACCGCCTGAGGGAGCAAATGTCCCGAGGCAGGTTTGCTTTCGCGATAGCCGGCTAATGACGGGTAGCCCACGGATGAATCATACACCGGTTATCATGCATCACTCGTCGATCTTGTCCTTCGATTCCGCTCTGCAACAACTCTAACGCGTAGCAGCGTCGCTCTCTCCACGATGTCAATCTGCCACAGTCGGATAAGCTTGAAGCAGCGGGCGGTTTCTCCACGGATCATTGGATCGGAAGCGGAATCCTCGGTAGCAGCTTGTGTAGAATTCGCGATAAGGCCTGCAGGCAGTACAGAGGTCAAGGGTAGTTATAACGGGCAAATTTTTATCAGACGACATGTCATAGGCCCTTGATGATATGTAGTCTTTATAAATTATCTAAGGCCAGGGGTATTTACCGATTCCCTAGCGCCATAGGGTTAGAAGGTGAGATCTATGTACGTGACCATTAATATCGGATATTTTCACCGACAAGGCGCTTGCAGGTAGGAAATACGTTAGGGCAGCCTATATGGATGCACGTATTTCGCATTCTTCTTCAGGACCCTCTAAGCTTAGAGTGGGCGACGTGCCTGGCCGAGAGTCCCGCTCCTTCTGTCCAGGTCATGTGCACTACGACGAAGAGACATGTTTGATACCGGGCTACTTGTGTGAGTCACTCTCGTGTCCTACGTCACCACGGCCTAACTCCTCCTTATTGGTAGAGCTAGCGCGATGACTAACATGGGTTAATTGGCGGGCTTTTTGCCCACCCCGATCCTGAGCCATGCTGGGAGAGGTTGTGTCTGGAGTTTACAGGCTTAGACCAGCTCCTGATCCGCAGACGCGTAAGCCCTGGAACGTTAAGTCAGCTCCTCTTTACGAAACTCTCAGTTTCTGTAACACCCAGATAGTTTACGGTATCCTATCGTTAAGATAATGAAGCTACAAGTGTAACTAGCCTCCCTCGACACCTATAAGCCCCGGATCCAGTCAGTGTATTGGGAGCAATGGAGTACCGTTCATCTTGGTCCCCATCATATTGATTCAATTGACGTCTTCAAATATATCTAGGGGCCTGTGTAACATTACCTTTTATACGGTAGAAAGGCGAGGAGTGTGCTCATTCGTGACCGAAGATCATGTTGTGTACAATTAACCTATAAAGTGCGCTGTGGCAGAGCGTCCTCCCGGTCAGCTTGGCCCTTCCAGGCATACTCCACATAATATGTTCATTTTGGTTCAATGATTTTAATGCCCGTAGCTTTGTTTTACAAAAACGTAAGAGCTCTATCGTGGGTGTAAAAAGAATGTCGAATTGTGAGTACGTCTCACACAAGGATGCCTGGTCCGTTACTTTCTCAAAATTATCGTGTTGGTACCACTGAGGGTTGATCGTGCGCCAAGATTGCGTTGCGGAGACTCTGACGAATGCGTTGACCGCCCTACTACTTGTCTGCACACTAGGATTCAACTTCAAATTGGCGCTCTTGAGAATGACCGTGAACGCCTACGTTCTTATCCATGTGTGCATAGTTCATTCTCGCTCGCGTAGTCGCATGCTAGGCTTTAATTTCGTTACTCGCGCCCCCATTAAGGTAGACAAGGCCTCCAAGTTATATTAAACCTTACGTGCCCCCGCCCCTTGACAGAAGAAAAAACAAGCTGATAGCTCATTGCAGGGGATAGTGCCTTATATTACGCCCCTCGGTACCAGGTGCTTCTTTTTGTATATTGTCGCGATTCTAGTATCCATTTGGACGCGAGGGTTGATTGGGATTCGCGTTGCGTGCGCTACACGCGGTCACACCGAATTCTGGTCACAATTCTTGGGGAGTTCCCATGTATGCGTTAGATATCCTCTTCATTTACATGGAAACCAGCCCGGCTGCGCTATTGGTCCCGTGTGGCGAGTCAGGTTATTATTTTAACGTAACCGTGGAAAGTGGCTGTGAGTGCTCCCCAGCCTACTGCGTGTAGCTTCATTAGAGGCGCCTTAAGGCAACGTGTACGATAGGCATCGACTACAATGTAAGGCGGCAGCTTGGACCATGCTGACTAATGTCTCTATACGTCTTACCAAATGTAAAGAAAATATTCTATATGGTGTCCATACGGGGCTGCGGGGAGAACAACCATCGAATCATCTGAAAAACACTTATAATGGCGCGGGGCGGGCGGCTTTATGGGTGACAATGGCCACCACACGGAATGGGACTTGGGTTCTTCGTTGGACCTGGTTGTGAGTGTGACGCCGACTTCATAACCGTGGTCCCCTCCCCCTTGCCGGCGCCGTTCCTGGGACTAGCCACGAACCTAAGTTTAAACTACGTCACATGGTCAGGCTAATTGCTGGAATGGTCACGGATATGTTTAATAAGGAGCCCCCACGGGCTACTGCTAGTCTTGTACCAGAATAACTGGTGAGGACATTGGGTCCGGCCGGCGATACCAATGGAGCCTTAATTTCCAACATTGATTCAGCTGAACTGGAGCTTGAACGGTTCTTATTCAGCCTAGCAGACCTATTAGATCCCTCGGTCAGGAGCAGCGCCCCTAGCTGCCTGTAGCTCCTCGTCCAAGTAGTCTTTGGACTAAGTCTTATATCGCATCTTGCAATATTGCTTCTAGCGTGGTAGGCAAAAGCACCGTGATTAAATGGTGCTATGGCATCGGTTCCCCAGATCAGGTAGCAGAAAACCGAATCATACCCAGTACAATTCCTACTTGCTCGAACAATAGTTATCCAACATGTATCGGCACTACGCTCCTACTTAGAAGGGTGGGCTTCTACGGTCTCGATACCCTTCTACGCCGCTTAGTAAGGACGCTTATCTTCTGCGTACGAACACTCCTATGGAATTTTCCATTGGAACACACGCTCCGTTCATACGTAACGTTTATGCCGCGGGGAACTCTCCAAGTGAACGTTACAGTAGGAATTAGCCAAAGAGGAATGGGACTATGGACCACGGCCAGTGTCGACCGAATAAATTATAGGTAATTTCAACGTGGGCTTCAGTCTAAGGGTACTTAAACATGACGGCAACGGCACTCTTAAAATAATGTTCGCACAATAGTTCACACGGGGTCGACGATTTTGAGGTGCATCCGGCCTATCTTACCTGACGTCGGGGGAAAGTATTGAACGGGTTGACATTCCCAAATTCGTTTTAGGACGTCCGACGGGGTATCGAACGCTACTCCTTCCTTCGAACCCGCGGGGTCAGATTGAAGGTACTACCCACAGAAGTACATTTAAGGACGGTCTCCTCCACACACAAAGAGATAGGAATAAGGCCTGAAGGAACCTGTAACTTAAATATCACATAAGGCTTATTTAACACTATCATTCTTGTTAACTCTGCCGGGAACCTATTACACAACGGTGATTCCAAATTCGGAAGAGCGGCGGTATCCGCACTGTTGTCCACGCGGAGTAGGAAGCGAACCAGTCACCCGCCACCAACACGTGTCGATCCCTACACCGCATAGCAACCGGCCTGAGCCGATCAAGTATGCGCGGTTTAGTCCAGGTTGCCGTTCGCTGGGCAACAAGTTTCATTCTCGATACAGCGATACAGGCCGCACAATTGTTCTGCAACTAGCCATTTGAAAGGCTTTATGCATGTAATACATGAATCGCCGCCCGTATATAGGGTCGCACACGTTTCGAGCGCGCCCTTATAGTCCGCAGAGCATGCCAACATTGACTATGGGCGTCGGATCATAGTAGTTAGACAACGTCACTAAATACGTCATGACTTGATGAGAATCCAGCGTTCCTGGCTTAACTGGTTCCGGTGTAGCGAGTCCGGCACTCAGATAAAGCTGGTTATCGCAACGGCGATTCTCTACCGGAACCATGTAGTACACAATATGGGGAGAGATCTAACCATTGGTTTACTAGCCCATTATTGCTAATCGTGGACGCGTGTAGTGTCAAGGCGATTGGAGAATGTTTTGAACATGGGCCAATAATATATTTGCTATGAATCGTAACACATTGCTAACAATCTCTACTCACCTATTTATCTCGAAACTGTCTTGGCATCTGATTTCGTTCTCCCTGTGTGGGAGCGACAATTTCTAAGTCGCATCCTCGATGCGGCGACTACTCTGCGTCCGGAACCGTAAGCTTTTCTCTGGCATATTAAAGTCAGCTAGCAACGTTCTATCAGTCACTCCCTTGGGGACACCTCGTCAGGGTTTTGAAATCACCCCATTTTTCTGCACTTCTCTTGAATGGCCATACGCACTACAAGGGATATTGGCCTTGAATAAGAATAGTTAGGACTTATCAATTTGTTATGTGCGCCTTTCACTCTGGGGAACGGTCTTGAATCAGTCTGTCCAGGAAATGGTTCGAGCGACTTCATATCGGTAATGGTCGACGTAATATGAGCGCGACCTGTATAGTTGAAAGGCCCATGAGTAACCTCTCGCAAAAGAGCCCCTGCGAACAACTGTTCCATTTCCAACCCGTCGCGTTCGTTGTGACAGATTTATCCATCGTCAGGGAGGGCCGCCGCATGTTGGACGTGGACCTGTAATGGATCGCTTACTGGCGCAACTCGTACCCCGAATGATACGCCCCCCGCCGTCTTAACGCAGACTTTTACCTTGGGGCGGGCCGTCCTCCTCGCGCAAATGTTAACGAGAGTCCGCCGAGACTCGTCTTGGGTCCCATACGTCAAAACAGTCTGTTCTTGAGGAAGTAAGTATTCGGAATGCAAACTTCGATTACCCAATAAGCGAAAACTTGGGACTTACACCATTGCAATATAATTATCGAGGTTTAATCTCAACCATAAAAACATGACTACCGACAGATACCTTCTATACTTGGGCCGTGACTTGGAGAACAAATTTAGCGCTAAGCCTACGACTCTCTTGCCCTCAGTGCGGCTTTCTCGTCAAGACCGGCACTCCTATTCGCATGACGCGGAGTTCGTTTGGCTGCAGATAAAGAATACCCTCAAATCATGGTCATCTGCCACATTCTCAAGTGGTCGGTCGTCACCCAGGATCTGTTAAGGCACCTTATAAGCCTTCGGGGGACCTTTGCGGAGTTACGAGCAACGTCTAGGATTCGCGCCTATTAGCAAAGTGCAACATATCTCTAATCGCAGCGGACGTGAGGTGAGGATTAAAAGAGTCACGGGACCGCCGACAAAGGGGTCCGGTCTTGCAGACCCATACCCAGGCAGAGGGAGTTAATGGTAATTTCTGCTCTCAAGAACCTCGTTCCCGACATGCAACTAACACGCTTACAACGGGGTGCTAGCAATAGCCTGTAATCTTTGTTCTACAGGGGGAACAGTTTGGGATTCGTTTCACTACTCTAGCTCGGGATTTAGGAAGTACCTTGTTGTAACGGATGTCCGCCTCCCGGGACTGGGCATTATGTTAGTGGAGACGGCAACGCGCCCTAGTTTCAACTCTTTCTCTGGAGCAGGTTTCCTTATACACGCATCAGCTTTAGTAAATGTGTCACCGAGCAGGCGACCTCTGCTGAGCGCGTGTATTGCAGGACTCATGACGTGCGTATCGGCTTGCCTTTTTCATAGTTCAAAGACCTATAGAATCTCCCCGCTTAGGGGCCATTCATTCGTACTCTTGATGTTCCAGTCATCCCTGAAAATCTGAGCATGCCCAAGAAACGCGCCGATTATAGGACGATCTGCACTCGACGACCTCGTCCGTCGCCATCAACGCCCTTCCGCCCGTCGGGGGGAAAGCGTCCATTACGACCTGCTTCAGAGCTACCTCTCTTTCTCTGGGCGAGTGCAGCACAGTAGATAGGCGGCTGTACGCTTTACTCGGCCTAACCCATGATATTGACCCTTCGTTCTGTCATAAATCGCGACATTTTCTCATACCCTCTATTGGTAAATGGTCTATTGAATGTATGTACTTACCGCATATAACATGGCCGAATGGTGGACGTCAAACGCGATAGGATCTTGCGAACGGAGTTCCAATCTATAAGGCTCCTCAAGCCACCTCAACGGCCGGGGCCTCTCGCCCACCGTGGCGCAAATCACTGCAAGTGGTCCTTTCCTTCACGCTTATAAATCTGCGTGCGTTTGAATCTTTTCCCATCTCTGAATCCTTCGAGAAGATGTTCCTAGGGATCGCGCGCTGGGAATTGGCAGGCTACTGCTTCAGCAGACTGTGGTTATTCGCTTGGTCTGTTTCGTTAATTCTACAGCATTGAAGGATATGATTTTCTTAACCTCCCGTTGGGTTATTGTCTACAAGGCGTCTGGGAAAAGTGATCTTCTAGGGGCAACAAGATTTACACTTTGTACCGATTAACACTCGTGTAGTGGCGTCATAGTGGTAGTCCGTCATCGAGAACCAGCCTTCACCAGCCATGAGTAATTCGACCCCTTGGATAGTCGGGGGGTGGGTCCCTTCCCCTCGAGCTTATCGTTTTAGCTAGATCTTTTCCTTACAGTCCAACCGCCCCACTTGTTAGCAATTATTCGTTTAGTCGATGCGGTTCGCCAAATCCAGGGACCAAAGAAATTACAAAGCGTTACCCTAATGTAGAATCGTGAATCCCGGAGCTTTGAACCTAAAGCTGTTCTCCCATCACTGACTTTTATTGGATTACATGTCCGATTCTTCTCGTAGAAGAACCTTGAGGACCAGCTCGATCCCAGTGCCCAAGGGGACACGCTGGATAACCTACAAGTCGTCGGCCGTACTCGTAAGGCGTAGATAGCACGGGGAGTGGCGCATGATACTTGCACGCCACCTTGCGTACTCTTAGTCTACCTGCTCGATCAGATTGAATAAACTCGCCTTACCCGCCAACTTCCCCGATCGGGTCGATACAAACACAGTGTTTGATTCACTTGAATCGATGCGGCCGTCTCCTAGGCCTTCGATACGTTAACCCTCAGCATAATAATGGCAAGCGCGTAGAGAAGGGTGCCACCTATGGCCCATCCATACGGCACGGACGCATTTGTCTTGTAAACCCGAACATTCATGAATTTTTAGCACGGACTCGATTAACATATAGCCTTCTCCCCGCTACAGGAGCCCCTAGAAAGAGATTCGAAAGCCTACTTTGTAGTAAAGTGTTAGCAAGTTTTTGGCCTCGCTCGTCTTTATCGCACATCGCCTCCTTTGATCAGGGAGCGCATAATCTTACTGTCAAGTGGGCTAGACAGATGTTTGTGCCAGTTTATCAGGGTTCGGCAGTTTTGTTATTACCATCGTGTTATAACGCGTTGAGATATTGAATCGATCGACTACGTTCACCAGTAAAGTCCAATCGTGGGCCATGCTCTCTCTCCTTGTCTAGCCGACCTGTCTTTTTACTTATAAACAATCCGGTAGATCCACGTATTTGCCCTGCCGTCGTAGGTGCTCAGATATGTAGCAGTCCGCTATGTCTCTGCCTCAATCGGCATAGGCCCCCCGGGGACTACTGGCCAGTTTGCAAGCCATAACTGTGAGTTCTATACTTTCGTCATACTTAGTGCACATGACATCCACCTCCCCAATGATGCGGAGAGCGTTCGTCTAGGTTTGGCCAGGTGGACCTTGCCTTCACCAACTTTAACGTTGAGTACTCAGTTGGTCGAGTGACTCTACTCGGAGTCGCCCGAGGATGTTTAACACGGAACAGCACATAAGACGAGCTACAGTGGACGCAGGGTTTCATTCTAAAGTCTGCTCTACGTCGATCATCGCCATATCCTTTACACATGGAATCGTGCTCTTAGTGGCTCGAGACACGGTACAGTAGCCGCTGTCCACCAGTCATTCTCCTAATGCAACATCAACCCGCTTGAGGTGTATTTAACATTCCTGCCCCGCGTAAACCGACCCCTACACAGTGGAGACGATAGGCTTAGAGAGTCGTGCAGTGTGGCGTCGGGGTCGATTGCACGTTTCGGTACTTCCAGGGTCGAAACTTGGAACCTCAAGTCTTGTCCCTCTTCCATTCAGGTTCTCAGGCCAACACTTCGACTGTATTGACACTCGATAAGATCGTCATGACGCGCATCTCGTGTCAACGAGTGAACTGTCGTACCAGATCTGTCGTGTATACCCATGCCCCGAATCCTTCCGCTGTCATTGGCGCGCGCCAGGATTTCGAGCTGCCCTTTATGAACTCATGTCATCTTTAGGTAGAAGTGGAACCCACGGATTACACAGCGGCTTTAGCATTAGAGAAAAACGTACACCTGCTATCAACGGCCCTACTGATCAATGTACTCATTAGTCCCCTATGTATATCTTTGAATATGATAAGCATGCCACAACGTGCGAAGAACCTAACAATGTGCCGGGATAAGGCAAGTGAGCTAAGTACTGTTCGACTGGAACTGAAGCTGGGGCCAATCACGAGGGAATATGTGCACATTGTCAGTATGCTAAATCTTCTCCTGGTCTCTTTCGGTCTCGTAGGACTCAGGCTCTCCGTTAAGTACATTTTGCCGTGCCAAGCACTGTGACACTATGAGTTTTCATATGGCCGGCCAGTAGCATCGGGGCTTTCTAATCGGCCGTGTGCGTTACACTCCCTCTTCAGCAATCCGACCGACCATCCAACCTGAAGAGGTCAGGAGCATGTCACTTCAGTGAGGACCCGCGATACTGTCGACTTTCATGAGATGAATTATCAATTAAATAGACTTAGAAGAGTACTAATGTCTGAGCAAAAACGCCGTCTCTCGTTTCACTTCGCCATGTAGGTAACGACTATATGTATTGAGCTTACATTCATTTGGTTGTAGCGTCACCTTCGTAGAGCGGGCCCTGTTAAAAAAGGCCACGGCTCGAAAGTTCTTTAGCGGAATAAAGGACCATAACGGTGTACAATATCTAGACCGTCTTCGTATCGAGTAAAGCCCGAGACCTTAGTGGTTTTAAATACGCATCAAGCCTCCACAGAACTGCCGAGACTTGGTAGCCCCCAAAGATGAAACAGCGTTATAATGCCATAAATCTCTTGAGTTAGGCTCAATTAAACCTCGGAATAGAGACTAAAGTTCAGTAGGTGACGTGCATATTCCAAGCCTGTGTAATACATTAATGTGCCTATTCGACACTCTCTCATTAACCAGAGTTCATTTCGGGGAGGGCCACGTGAGACATCGGAAGAGCGTCCATCGCTTTCTACCGACTCGCCACACGATCTCGCCACGCGGGGTCGGGCAAAGGCAGAGGGCTCACGGATTTGGCCAACGGGGACAGGCACCGGAAATACACGTTAGACGTTCTGGGGCAAGAGATGATGAATGTCGTGCCCTTTACTGGTCCGCCAGAACTCGTCCTTTCAATTGTAATGCGAGCGGTCTTGATAGGCTAATTACGAGCCTAGGGAATAGTTCGAATATTCCCAGTTCGGACCCTTTATTAAGGGGATGCTTCATCGCTACGCAGACTATAACTAGTGAGCAGAACACTACGCTGCACCTACCTGGTTCTCGGACATACCATCAGTTCGACGCGCCCGCGCAGGGAATCTAAAATCATACTAGTCCGGTACATCTCGAGGAACCTTAGGGCTAGAGCATAATTCATTCAGAGATTCTACCTTTTTGGCTAATCAACAAGCCTGAGCGAAACCTGATGGGAAACCTATCTTGCAGGTGAGTATCAACTCTTAATCCTGATCGAGTCGTAGTTTTATGTCGGTCAGTAGCTGCTCTACGGTGCGATTAAAAGCATCCGATCTGTCGGCGTGGCTAACGCCGGTGATAATCACCGCACTATCATACGCGGTCTTAGACCAGCAATAAAGTCAAAAGGCACCCGAGCCTTAGCATATCGTGCATATGTCCTCCAGAAGGAATCCGTGTTTTTGGGTCGAGGTCCTGTGCCACTTCCACCGTGCTTCACAGCCGCTTAAGTCCACATCCATTCCGATTATGAATGCGAAATTTGCATGATAAGACACGGGGCATCGCACATATAGCAGAGACCTCAGTTCTCATGGAAGGGCAGTACCTGTCAAGCCTTCGTAAATTCTACATCTTGGAACTGATGGTTCTGGGGGACTGTTTGCTAAACGCGTAGGCGTCTTCTCTAGCTGAGGTATACCGTTGCATTTATGGAAACGTCTAGAGAAGCGTTTTTTAAGTTGTGCTGGTAAGCAAGGTCCGAACTAGAATAGCTAGGCCCATAACAAACCTCCTCGTTCGGTCTCTGTGGGTCTACTCGGGCTATATAGCTATGGCGGTATCGAATCAGTTGTCTAGCTAACGGAACTAAAATCGTGAACTTTGCTGGGCAGGTTTAGACGGGACACGCGCGAAAAAACAGTTTAGGATGGACCTCGACTAGGCGAGCGCCGGAGTACAATACAACCCTCTCAGCGCGTGTTAGCATCAGTTCCGCCCGTGCGCTCAAAACACTATGTCCAAGGAGTACGTAACAATGGGTGGTGGTCGGCTATACCATATCGAACGCTGCGTTGTAAAAGCTGAGCGAAGGCCCGTTGCGCTACTTACTTTGCCTATTACTGTATAACCATACTGTGCGTTATCGAAGCTCTCTCCTGCCACGCCAGCCGCCACTAGGGTGATCCCGAGCTTCCAATCAGGGAACGGAGAAGCCGCTAACGTCACGGGGTCTATCAGGAAGCTGTTTGTACTCGGTAGCTTCGAGCTAGAAGAAGGTCCTAACCAATCTTGCTACTCTATATTCTCTAAGTCGAGTCCACTTGGCTATAGAACTGAACCGCGCAACAACCGTCTGAAGAATAGCCAAGATCACCCGTTGATCAACAAGCATTATAGGAGCTTCGGTTCGATGCACGGGCCACATTAATAGCCCTGCAGACTTCCTGCGTATAGAGACAACCAGTTCACGCCTAGATTTAGACCGGTTGGGAGTGTCATGTATACATTTCCGGTCAAAGAAACCTTAAAAACCTTAATTCGAAAAAATCACGAATGGCCCAAATACCTGCAGTCGGCAGAGCTCAACGACTCAACCATGTATTGATTTGCATAGAACGGCGTGGAGTTAGCGCTTTTCCCGCTGAGCATTACGCTATTCCCACACGGCAGTGAAGCCTTCGGCTTCAACTATCGACTATATAGTATGCTGAGGAATTAATCTTGATAAATCCTAGCGAGGGCTCATCGACTTCTTTTCCCTAGTAAACAGCGGAAGCGCCACAGAAAGCCCAGGCAATGTTCAAGCCCTCGTGTAAAATGACACTCCTGGCTAGAACCTAACGATGGGTAAAAACCCGTGGGAGGTTGGCCAGCATCCCTTTAGAACTTAAAAGCGTCTCAAAACCTATATTGAACCTAGACAAAGACTAAGGAAATCCCTCATTTTCCCCCTGCCCGTTCCGTCATGCGTCGCATTGGTTGATACTCGCGTCTGAGCGTAGTACTCGTTGCACTAAATACTCAGACTCAGCCAATGCTCTCACGAGGTAACCTCCTTGTACAACGTATCGCGATCGGAAGGGTTTCAAAGTTGGTTATGTAACGTACCAGGTTCCCATCTATGTGGCATCGACTCCGCAGCTTGAAGAATGCGTTCGGAGCGGTCACTCAGACTCGCGCAGTTAGTAGCTTGCCACAAGGGGGTTCGAAAACAGTTTAAGGTCCAAGTAATTTAACGGTCCCGTTTTGAGCTACTTACAACAGTCGTTTCCGAGTAAATGTCTATCAGTCACCCAACCTCACCGGCTTACCTTAGGCCCCAATAGCTAGATCTTTTCAGTAACATATTAGACCACCGCTTATAGGATGCGTTTTTGCCTTGGAAACCGCACACGAACAGCGCTCACACCTCAACGTCAGAATGAGGTGTCTGACCATATGCAGGGAAGTTTACTTATGGTAAATACGTAAAAAGTGTCATCTACAACGACGAGAGCATCGGTTTTGCTACCCCGCCGGAGACGTCCAATACGGGTTAGGCTGGTCCAGGAAAGGAAACCAATCACTTTGATTTCCCGTCTTCTGTGGAAGCAAACTACCAACACCTCCGACTAACTTGCGAAACCCGTAATATCGACCAGTCAGTGTCAGATTCAAACGGTTAAGATTTACGATCATCTCATCAGAAAAGATAGACTGCGATTGAGACGCCCCAAGTCAATCGCAGACGACGGCAGATGCTTGGCCGTGGTTCTCTTGGAGAAGCGTCAGAAAGAAGCATAGCACAATTCCCGCGCGGTTTTTAACTACCAAGCGATATCGATGTGCTCGTTTAATCTCGCGATGAGCCCAGATTTTAACAAGGGGGCAATTGGGAATTTATTTATGTCGTAATTGGACGCCTGGATAAGACTGCAATGAATTGTTTAGCAGCGGCTGTCCCCTTTTAATCCTCGAGAAGAACTTGCGTCGAGATCGGGTCCGTTATCGGCCGGAAGGGAGGCTTGCCCTAAGGCGACTTCGGCCTCAAAGCTGGCCCAGTAAGATTCAACACCCTATGGAGGTCGTCACTTCCTGGTCCAATCCGGAGTGATTTGGCGTATTTCAAGGTTATCGTATTCTGTTAATTTGGACGTTCCGATGCATCGCTCCATCTACGTGGACCGTGCGTCACATTTCTCGCCATCGGTGTGGCCGGATGCTCTACGCGGCGTCCGGTCCTTACACGCCCGGGGCAGAGCAAGCCTTGTCCGGGGCTACGCACCGTTCATAGCATTAGACGCCGTAGAGCTAGGCATCAGGCTGGAGTGCGAGTGGACCACCGTGACTGCTGGTTCGTCTAGGTAATGGTGAAACCAGTCATGGGGCTTCCGAGGCACTGTCTTCGGAGTAAAAGAAACAAGTAAATCATAGGGCCGCCCCGAAGCTTAAAGATGGCCGTCCCGTTAGCTAACATAGACTATGAGGTTTTCATTATGTCGACGGCGGCATACAGTCAGTCAGGGATGACGTTTTCCCCTTTTCTACCGGATAATACTATGGACCTGAGTCTTGTAGGTGCGGAGCTTAACGGACACTATTCTGTAGGATTTGGGATCAGAGTTGCCGTAGATGAAAATATGTGGACGATCTCTACCTCTAATCCCCTCCAAAGGTCCATGGCTCGCTGAGAACTACGGGGCATTAGGGGAGTAAGGACTGAGCAAGTCGCCACGGGTTGCACAGTTTTTCTGGTCTTAGTCCCGTTATCAATATTACGGGAAGACTGGATGCCGACAAGAGCTGACAGAGTTGAACTAAGGTGACGCGTGAACCACCAGGAATAACATACGGCCAATCAAAACGGACTCATTCCTTAAGACAGTCCACTCTTTAGTGCAACCAAACGGTGGGAGTCTAGGCGGGGGCAAGGGTAGAAGCGCATTCCAGCGTGTAGCCTGGTATGGATAGGCGGAGCAGCCGGGTTGAGCCAAGTTTCTTATACACTTACGTTTGCATTCATATCCCAACATCAATGGCCAAAACGGGACTATACCGTTCTCGTAACACTCTAAGGCATAAGATGATGGCCTAGCTGTCCTACTCTTGTACGTGTAGATTCGGTGAAACAGCGAGTACTCAACATCGTGCGCTATGGCGCCCACGTCATTGACTGCTAAAGTAAAGCTAGCCTATGACAAAAAATTTGGAGATTGACCTAGGCCTACACCTTCTCGATCTCTATTGGTCATTACTTCGAAGAACGCCCCCTCTTTGTAATATAAAATGAATGTACCTATAAACCCGCGTTAATCATAAATAAGTCTCAACATAGACTTCACTTCTTTTGAAGGGCGACCAATACAGGTCTCACATCGGTGCTCCTTCGGGCCTTATTACCTTGTCTTTTACGCAGGCACTCCTGAGTTAACTAGAAGTCGCGACCTTGCTTCCGCTCCGACACACCTCCGCCGCCCGTGCCTATATTCTAGAATTTTATAAATTTTGTAAACAACCTCTAATAATAATATGACTCAGATCCATCACCCGAACTGGCGCCCCTCGCCGACGACTTTCACATCACCATAAATTGCCTTATTATACCCATATGCTACGCTGCTCACCACCTACCAAGATTCTGTTCGAGGTCCGCATTCGGGAGCGAATCCCGTTAGTACCCACTTAGTACCACCAAGCAATACATTCTACTTAAGTGCAACGACGCCGGGTGTATGTCTACCGGCGCGGATTACCGGTCCTTCGCCTAACCGTGACCAAGTCCAGATATCAATAGAAATGCACATGGCTATGAATGGGAGCGTATAGCCTCTCTTACAACGAGTTTCGTTAATTACCGCAAACTATTGTGAAACTCCTAACCAGAGTCACTCATGTGCCAAAACAGGTAGATAGACCTCTGCGAAACGACCACTAATTATTGACAAGGAAGCGATATCCAGACACGAGTCATTCCCATCCGAGCATTTGCGCGGCTGAGTGCTAACGATCGTTTGGCTTACTGCTGCGTGTCGACAGGAACCTCAGACGCGACGGTTTGCGTCTAGGGGAGATGAGTGTGGAAAAAACTTAGATCCCGATAACAGGGTAGCAGTGCAATGAATCCACAAGCTGTGTCAATGGCCAGCGGTTCGTTTCTATCATTCTTGAAACTCGTGTAGTACGTCGAACCGAGATAAAGACAATACACCGAAGTATACTGTTGTAGGCAGCGCGTCTGCGTAGTTAGCCCATATTTGTGCCGCCCGTATTGACGTTCAACTTCTTTTCTCTGCCAGCAGGTTGGTACATTTGCTCAAAGGTTCCGCCAGCATAGTCTTAACAATGGTTTCCTTTTGCATGTATCTTACTATAATACCAAGTTCCTTCAGCGTCACGGACTTCTTGCCATGATCATCCCTGGATGTCCTCCTAGCTTTGCATCTCTGCAGTACAGATGGCACAGTCCAGCCGTCCACTCGCGGCTTAAGTAATCCTGGTGGGTTCAGCGGAGTGCCATGTCAACAGAGTTTAGTCTCCTTGCGCCACCTAGAAAGCATGCCCTACGGGCCCAGCTTTACTACCTCCCCAGCTATACGTAACGCTCCCCATCAGATATCAAGACCTGTTCTAGCGTCGGTGATGGCATGCGCCCACACATGCGAATCAACGCTCGCAATCACTCCTATGCATACACTTAATTTGGAGAATCTGTATTGCCGTTGAATGCGTCCGAATAGTCGTCTAGTTTGAACTCGATGGAATAGCAGCCCGCATAACCCGGAATGAGAACCTACGATATATATCGCCGTCTGTGAGGGCAGACCCATAGGAACGTAAATTAATTCTAGCTCCCTTTAGGACACAGCGGAAGCTCTAATAACAATCCGTTTTTGGTAATTCAACTTTCACCTAGACTAGAGGGGACTACACAAATCCCTTCCTTTATATGAGCAATGGTAAATATTAAATAACAGCTAGTGGTGCAGATAGGATAGAGAAAAGACGACTAAACTAGGATTCGCCTTGAGTTCGGTTTTGGTTCAGGTACGCCACGCATACACGGGGTACAATTATGGGTGTCCCACAGCATCATCGTGACGAACTTCATTATCTCTGATTGCCTTTCTTGAGTATGTATACAGTGTGACCTCGGTGAGAGTTCTAACTACTTGTCGGATCAGGACCGGGACCTCTAGTTGGCACGTTTGCAAACACCACTGGTAGACACATTCTGACGCGGGACAACGCACGTGGGGAAGGTCATTGCCTTTCCACACGCCCCAATAACGGGAATATTGCCGGCCATGGCTAATATCGATTCTTGCGACGTCAGCTGCAGGTAGGGGGACACTCTGGTCGCCGCAAACAAGTTGGTCTGCTGTTCGGGTGAGTCTTTCCGAGGATCACATTATCGATCGTCGTAACTTATAGACCGATGCGACTATCTGTGTCTTGAAAAATAAAGCTCGAGACGCAACCGCGGTGAAAGTCATAGCGAAGTTCAAGTTAGCCACAATGGTTCAATATAGCACAAAAGCGCGTACGCGACTCATCCGGCCCGTCTTGTGCCATTTCTGACGAAGTGTTCTACGGGACGGGACTGAGCGGCCAGTGTGAGGCTCCTAATTTCGGATCGTGAAGACGCTATCCATTATAGTTCGGTCCAATCTGATAGTCCGGGTTTGGCTGCGGTTTCCCCCGGGCGACGACACCATGATCTTTTTGCTAAATACAGCGCGTGGGAGTGGAGGCGCCGGGAATTGACTCGAAAATTAGTTAAATGCCAACGCCAAGCCCACACTGGTGAAATAGCCTAGATATTACTTTCCAAGTCCTGGGAGTCCTATTTACTGCTTTGCCCGTGCAAGCCCTTTTAATAATGTGCGAACTTCCCGCTAGTCTTGGTGAAAATCTCTCGACGGTCCCATAGAATCGAGACCGTGCTTCGCCAGGGTAGCAACCGCTTTCGCAGAGTACATCCGTACAATTTACGCCCCGTGGTCGATTTTTCACGTGGGTCTAGCTCAGTTTGTGCGGGACATTGGGTTGGTCGCTTGTTTTGTGATGGCCCGTAACACCATGTAGATATCGGAGTCTGGTAGTGAATTGCTTTTGGGCATTGGACGACAGATTTAGTAATACCCGACTGGTGACATAAACCCTGCGTGTTGCCGCTGTGAACAAATAATTGTCTAGTCGTTAATGCCCTCTATAACAAAATGCACCATGAGTATACCCCGTGCGAGCTTCAGCCTGTGGTCCCAGCCGAACAAGGAAAGCCCATAATCCCGACATCTAGCGCCCTTACGGGAGCTGAGTTTAAGGGCCACCCGATTGTATCCACCGTATGACTGGACGCCCTCACGGCACCATATGTCAACGGGTCTTAATACTCCCGCAGGAATGCATCATTAACACGCTTACAGAGTGCCCCTTTTTTTCGCCTAAGAAGGTGGTGACGTTATTAATTCTGGATTGCCCCACACTCTTCATTTCCCACTGCAGCCCAAGGTGACCCACCGACAAGCGGACAGGATGAGAATTGATAAGCTACGCGACGACGTTGAATTAAATTCACATGCGTAACACCCATTCCGGGATCGGGAAACTCCTCTGGGCTGTCAGACGGTTGTGCGTACCGGATTAACATGGCCGATGTACGGACCTAAGAGAATCAGGCGGTGGGTGGGACTTGAGGGAGACCATGCGCACAACTCGGGGGGGCTTTTGTAGGCTAGCAATGCGTACTCCTAGTATAAGGCCCTTTACCGTAAGATAGAGGAAGATAGTTAGTAATCCAGCCGGTCGGGTTTTCTAGTGATCGACCCTTGACTGTTGCTGCCACCTGACGTCCACCACAATGCTTGGCGATATGTATCGTCTCTGTGTCGTGTTGATGACGTTAACGCCGCAGTGATCTTCCCAATGCAATTATACTTAAGTCAGCAGTCCCGACAGGCCTATCCTCAATGTTATCCCGCATCTACGGGTAAGCGCCTTAGTTGCGACACCTGACTCCATCATGAGTAGGCTGCCCATTGCAAGTTTTCGCACCTGTGTTGGGAAGGCTGCTGTTATCACAATATATCAGTTAGTTAGCGAACTATGATTGATGCGGTTCGCAAATGAATGTAGGGTCTCCCGTTGTACTGAAAATTAGACCATCAGTCAAGGCTTGCTTTCTACACCATGCCACATATGACTAGGGCCCGATTTAGTGGCCAGTTGGTATGACTTGGACGCGAATCAATTCTGTACGGGAACTATATTTGGACCACTTCTGTTGGTTGTCAGGTGGTTTAGTGATCGACCGATGAAGATAGCAGGCCTAGGCGAGAACCCCGCTACGCATTAGTATTGAGTCGTTGGCTGATATAACAACATCATATTTTCTTCTTGCGATCTTTTGGTGGAATCTTGTTCCCTGTTGGCTATGCCTCTGCAGCTAGATTATCTCGGGAAACCTGCTACGTACTCTCGTCACTGTGTCTTGCGAGACTACACGAGCGTGGGGTGCTTGAGCTCGATTAAGTATCAGTGGACCGCTTCACTACGGTCAACATCGTAAGTTAGAGGAGTCTCGTTAAGACAGTATGAGACTAAATGTCAGCGGAAGCCGCTCGTGGTTCCAGGACTGTACCAAAGCGACTTTCGAGCGTAACATAGCCTGCCCCATATAATCAGAATTTTCCCGTGTAAGGCAACCACGGTTAGTCGACGGCGTATAAAAAAGGGCGTGTAGCTCCACGTTACAACAAAGGGCACAGTAGCAGGTTTAGAATTGTCTAAATAGACTGCCGTACGAGTATATATGAGGACGGTATGCTTAAACAGAGAGGATCGTGGTTGCCTGTTGTGCAATAGTGGTAACAGGCTGATTAGGCGTAGCACGTCTGTACTCGTACGAGCCGAATGCCAGGTGGGTGGACTATGGAGAGGAGTCCGCTGCAGTGTTGACAAAGGAGGCATCTTACCTTGTTTCGGAAAACTTAATTTCAGGGCCCCGTAGGTTAAGCCTGTCGTGTAGGCCAGATTATCCCGCCGCGTCGGACGACCGCCGTCCCAAAACTTAATATCCACCCTCTAGATCGGACGTAGCTTGTATTAAGTATTTTATGAGGACTTGAACGAAGCCCTACGCCCCTTTGCCTACCGCTGAGGGGCTTGGTTTTGTCACAGGCAAAAGATTGCTTATACGCTTTAGGGCTTCGAACTACATAGGCACCATCTCCCTTACTTACATTAAATTAACAACTGGCGTTATCATCTGTGAGTAAGTGGCGCCACTGCCATTCCTACTTAACGATTCTGGTACCTCTCATCGCGGCTCGTTATCGAAGGAGAATTATGTGTTGCGTATGAGGGATGAAACAGTTTAATACGCTCATGGTCCAGTCAAACGGAGTCGCTGAGGACACCAGTTTCCGCCCGTACACGAAGACTTCAACGAGCGTTCGTTAATATAAAGTTTTACACGATACTAGGATTTGGGGACCAAGCTGTAGCTATCATCTGGCTGAATCAAGAGACTCGAAGTCTTAATTAATCTGTAGCAGCACGCTAGAGCGTCCTCCATGGCTTACTGAACTCGAATGTTTTAAGCTTACGGTAAAATATGTCGGTCTTGCCAATATGTACAATCACATTCAGAGAGAGGTCGATACGATCGTATTTCAGTACCCGCCGGCCCAAAGCTTCACCAGGGTCCGCGAACTATAAATGCCTCGGGGCATGCTTGAGCGCTCGCCAAACTTTCATCGACATAGCTATGAGATCCGACTCACAACCATGCGCCTTAGAAATGCTCAGACTAAATTAGGTGAGAATACTAGGCGTAAGAGTAGGTCGACTGATATACATGTTCACTGTGGGTTATGAGGTTCTGAATCTGAGAAACGGACACCCTAGTTTATGTGCAGTGTGATACCTTCCAAATAGTCTGACTGGCGGCGAGACGCGAAAAGCATTGTCCTTTACTTATAATATCTGGCTCCAACATTTAACGCGCGCATCACGGGCCCCTTCGACGCCCGACATAATGACCTCTTACTGTTATGATTCTAAAGAGAGTAGACCATTTACAGACATCCTGACCACACTAACTCATGCTCTGAC
Source organism: Callorhinchus milii (assembly GCF_018977255.1). Taxonomy (NCBI): domain Eukaryota; kingdom Metazoa; phylum Chordata; class Chondrichthyes; order Chimaeriformes; family Callorhinchidae; genus Callorhinchus; species Callorhinchus milii. Next base: position 22,134 of record NW_024705298.1, on the reverse strand, counting down.
TCCTCTTTGAAAGTTGAATAGGAGCACAAAGAAACCAGGCGTTAGAGGCGATCCAGTTCTGCCCAGTGCATATGAAGGCATGTCCTGCCGGCAGAGTGGACGAAGCTATAGGTTTGTTTACATCGGATCCACACTAGATAGCCGAGACACCTACGATTCGTCAGTGAAGACCCGGGTCTTCGCTCAGCTCAAATTGCTCATTTGAGGAGTCAAGTTTTAACATGATGTGCCTATAAAACGCTTCCTAATGCAGCCGTTGCTAATGGACAAGCTAGAATAGCTCCGCTTATACTAACTCTTACGCTCGTGTGAGACCCCAAAACAGACGCTCCTTAACCGCGTTCGAAACAATGGTTCCTACAGAGCGGAAGACTCGGCGTTTTAACTTCTTCCACAGATGCCAGTCTCCTATGTTATCAGACTGTTAGATGAAATAACTTGTATATAACGCCCCGTTTACAACGAGGATGTTGTATGACTTTGTTTTAATGTTCCTTCATGTAAGATTACGTCGTACATTTGTTAAAGCGAGCTCTCCATCTGTAATCATAAACACACTTAATATGCATGAAAGCAATAACTTACAGCGCTACCTCGGGTTGCTGAGAACAACGAGCGATGTGACTGTATAGTCGTCTAAGGGCTCATTCTCTGAGGTGGCTGAGCCTAATAGTAAGTAATATACTCAGCCTACGTAGGGATCGAATTAGACTGATTTGTAGCATGGCAAGGGAGGCACTGGATATGCCAAAGACCCACCTGGATTGGTCTCGTCTATGGTGCGATACGTCTGGAGAAATATTCTGCCCAAGACGCTGCCATATACTCGGTGTCAGGGGATCGAAACACGGTTTAGCTGAGGTCTCGGAGATAATTTAACACTTGCTGTGTAGATTTCGCCCGTACAGTGGCACTATTGTTCCATTCTGACCCATTCAGGTGTGTCAAGTCGCTTCAATCGCAGAGAGAATACTGTACTCTCCGTGTAGTAAAGACGACACTTTGCAAATGGATGAACTTCTTTTTGTCTCGAAATAAAGGCCCGCCCGCCTATCGAGCCCCCCTAGACACCGTTGCCTCTATGTGGAACAGGCGTAGTCGCGCCATGTTGCTTGCTCAAAACAGCTGACCGCTACGTAAATAAAAGAGTCAGTAAGAGCCGGTCGACCGGCCTGAAGTGACCATGAGACGGCGTGGGACGTTGATCAAAGATAAGAGACATGGTCTAAGGCGTCCTTTTAACCCACCCTTCTGCTAGTCGCGATAATCGCACTTAAATGTTAGCCGGCGATTTTAGTGCATTTCTGGTAATCAGCGTCCTGCACTAGACAATAAGTTGGCGGCGAAGCTTACTAGATGCAGGGACAGGGGTTGCTGCTATACGGCCGGTGGGGCAGCTGGTCGCTAATGGGAATATCTGGCGACATGTACTGAACTAGTGAATCGTTGACCTCTAAGAACGTGAGCGCAGATACAGGCAACCACGGCCCTTGCTTCACTTATTGCTTAACCTCTCCCTACGTCCAATGAGCGGCAGTCATCACAATCGCAGAGCCAATCGCCGCCTAGATGGAATGTTATTCTTGCAGGGAAGGGATAATCTCGGCGGAACTGCTTTACAGGTGAAAAGACAGCCAAGTGTTCGAAGTAGTGGAGTCGCGCTGCTAGCGATTAACGTAGAACATCGATTCTGCTCGGAGCGATGAACACGATGCAAGGTAAAGTCTTCGTTTCAATATTGTAGATTTCACCCCTCCTTTTACATACCCCCAATAGGTGAGTACAGAAATAGCGCTTGTCCTTTCGATTACGCTAGTCCTAAAGTAATTGACTGGCCCTCGTTTAAGCTATATACAACTAAATTCTAACCCTTTCTCCGCAATTATTTCTTGCCCAACCAATGCTTTCTATAACCAATGTTGGGCAGACTTATGACTCAGTCGGATTACACTTATCGTGCCCTGACATATCCGGGTTTCAAGCGCGGTCGCTAACTCAGGGACTTAATCCTTGAGGGTTTGTTGGACTGACGTCCCATAATAATGGATAGCTGTTCATGGAAACAACTCGTGTGGAACCGCGCAGTGTCATGTCATAAAGAAATAGGCGCAGGGTCCTCCCATTACATGTGTGCCGCAGCATGGCCTGATGCCTTCTTCCAGTGCACTCACGACATATGTAACAACGTTGCCATCACTTCATTAGGTTACAGGGCTTATACCGTCAGATCTTGCGGACGTCTCGCCTGTGACTAAGCCTCGTCTCAAGCAATTTCCATTGGGACTGGCTGGGCCTTCCTGTTTAATTTATTGCAATCATGGTTCCAGGGCTGCACAGACCGGCCTCCTCGAGTCAAACGTTTCTCCATCGTTTAAGCTTTAGGCACTGCGGTGTGGCTGACACGCGGCTCTATGATCTGTCCATGATCCATCGGTTGTGTTGTTCCGAGGTAGGATTACGCACTCCGAGGAAGTCGGGCCGTGTCGCTGAAGGGCTCGGTCCTCAACACTTTTACCACATTAGCAATTTCTTACGGGAGACATTGGTACAACACTGGCAGGATCAGAGGGGGTGGTAAGTTTATGGAGGTCGCACTTTAAAGATGGCGTTTCAACGTTTTTACAGTATATGTCCTATGTGTAGAGCGGGTTGCACTGTTTATTTCATGACAACTCTTAATGGTTGTAGACACATTCTCGGTCTGCACCTACCATTGCAGATTTTCGCGGCTTGGAGATTGCTCGAATCCAACCGGCGAGGACGGGTTAATGACTTCAGGCCCTCTCTCGGGCGGTATGTGGCTGAGTACTGTGGCGGGCAGGAAAAGCTTGCACTGGTGCCCCATTCTCGTGCGATCGGGGTAGCGCCGTTCCTGCATACCATGTTCCTGGTGCTCTCTATAATCATGCCCAACCTCAATAATATGACGGCAACCCCAGCGATCTACATGGGCCGACGGAGGGAGACTATAGTTTACCGTAGCCTCGACACCGCACGTGGTCATTATCAGATTTCTTCGAAAGTCGTTATAGCATTTGGTTTTAGGGACGAAAGATGGTATTCAACACTCACTCCTGTGACCTAACAAAACTACTGTGACTCACAGGGTCGATTCCTAGCTTACGAGGCCATGCTGGTCCGAGCATGACTTTCCTAACCGTCCGCCGCAATCCTACCCGCGTACACCACCCACCGAGTTGCGCGCGGTGCGCACGACAAGTTGCCGACCTGAACGCCATTTCTATACAGGCGTAGCGGATCGCCACGGTCAAACAGTTAACACGATAGTTCGTGCCGATCTCGTGAGAACGCCACCCTCTAGCGAAACCCAGGAGGGGGAATTACTAGCAAAGTTAATCTGGTGTGCCACGGCAATTAGAGCTCGTAAGCACGGTTAAATGACTGTTCGCAGCAGACGGTAAGGGAAGCCCCCTCCATTTAACCAGTAGACAATTCATGATAGTTCTACGCTTTTACTCTTAAGGCACTCACGGGTGTTGAAATGTTAACGGGCTGGTTAGATAGAAGCTGGGCGGGATACCCTTGCGCAGAGCGTTGTGCCGTAGCAGTCCCAGGACTGTCGGCCTGTGAGACGTTCGAAAGAGTTCACTAAGATCCCGCTGCTTCTGCCCAAACGGTTTATCGAACTAATCGGTGCACAAGTGCTCGACCTATAGTAGGCCCCTCGCTGCACGTCTCGATTTCTCACACCAGTATGCCCCCTTGTCCGCCCTTCCCACCAAACGTGCGTATTACCCGTTACAGCAATCTTAGACTATGAATCAGGTTCTGGGCGGAAGAACATACCGTGCCTTAACCTGACCTCATCTCTTGACAACGGAGAGGCGTTTGTGTTAGAGTAGCCCGTCCCGCCTACAGTGCCTACCGTTTCCACACCATTTGAACCCTACTCGAAAATCGGCTGTTCGACGTGCCCGCCTAAAAAATCTTTCGCTAAGAGGCCCACAATGTCTGATACTCTCGCTATGTATGGCCTGGTCCACTACGGACGCTACGATCGGAATAGTGAACTCGTCTACACCGAAGCGTTACGCGTCTTGCTTTAATCGCAATGCCGTGCCCTAACCACCAGAGACAGATCCCCACTTTAGTCTCGATCGTAACCTCCCCGTCCGCTCGACCACGGCGAGGTGACGCTGTAACCCCCGACAACACGATATCGCACAGTACAAGCTCAAGAAGCCTCTTGTTCCGTGGTATTTGGAACGATCATCCTATGAGCAGAAGGAGTACCCGTGGGTGAGGAATATAAACTTCGTCCAAAAGGTTGGCGGCCTTACAGTCGCACCCGCTTAAGTGCTTTCTTTGCTCCGGATCGAAGGAGGCTTTGCTCGCACTACCGAAGAGTTACCTACCTGCTCGAGGGCATGATCTCGCATCCATCTTCGTTTCTGAAATCACCCGGCCGTACTGATCTTGGTTGAGGTCCTAGTCGGGCCCAAGAAGTCGTGAGTTAAACACACATTATAGCTTTATGTTTACGAGATTCTCACTGACCGTACTCTCTGCTATTTGTAACGGTTGTCTGTTAGTGGTAGGAGTGTAATTGGTCTTGAGGGGTTCAGAGGTTGGCTCGGTAGCGAAGTTTCGAATCTATCCCCGATTAAGGGGGGCCGCGGTTCCTAGAGATACGAGTTTCCCCCCAGCAGCTAATGCGTTGCACTCAGTTCGGCTACACCTCCGTTCTTATAAGATTTTTAGGTGCCAACCCCCCTTGGGCGAGTTGTGCTGGCTTTTATGTTGCCCTAATATTTTAAGCTTGCAGATTAAATATGTACCGCCACCAGATGAAGTCAGGCAGTATTGTCTATTTTGAGTCGTGTAGCAACTCCGCCTCTGCTTATCATCGCTTTCCCACATAATCCATCTGACAAAAACATCCTGCTTTGGCTAGGGCTGATTGATTAGCGTAGCAGACGATTTCACTAGGTCTCCGTTTAAGCTTTCAATGGATTATGCCAGCGCTGCCAGATTGTTATGCATTACGAAGTCGAAAGCAAACATTAGAAATACCCTGCATACCCAATTAAGCTTGCCCCGGTTCTAGCCTTACCTGGACGCCCTCTTCTCCGGACACGCGGAGTGAAGCACGCGTAGCGCAATGGTTGTTAAGTAACAACTTCCCACTAACCTCGCTCTCCGTACACGTAAAGCAAACCTTTCTGTTCCCGAATAGATATAACCACGGTATTCCTGTTCGAAAACCAAGTTACATTTACACTCCACATCATCCTCTTACCTATGAGCGCCCCTGTGGCAGTTCTGCGTGAGTTTTACAGCATGTATTCCTTTAGACGATAAGAAACGCATAAGATGAGCCCCCTGACAGTGTCAACAAATTACCCGAGCGACATCATCTTCGCGTTGAGTGTACTTGTAGGTCTTGGTGCAGCCATGTACACCCAGGGAGATGCCTTAGCGGGCTTGGGGCTGTAACCCTTTGCACATCGTACAATACAGACTATGACAAGCCTAGCATGGCGTGCCCGAGCATAGTCTTCTTACCAATTCCCGCTTGGTAAACCATCAATTCCAAGTCATCTCACTTCCATCTGAACAAGTTTAGCGTTAGACTAATTGCGCATCGGGGTGCGCTAGGCGTTTTGTCTGGGCACACCGTTCTATAATGATAGCTTCGATAGCTCCGCATCTCTTGCGGGGTAACAAGTGCGAGCAGCACCTGTTATTGGGGTTCGTATTATTTTGCAGATTATCTCCTATTAAAATACGTGAAGCCTTCGGTTTAACGTCTCTGATCTCCGAGGTCAATCATGCTATGATTTCAATTGCGAATCCACCGCCGGAGGAACTTCCCAAGCAACTAGAAAATGTCATAGATCCTGAGTCGGGGTGCTCTACTCGATCGGGATCCAGGTCACCGCCAAACCGAGTAAGGCCAGAGCAGCTGCCATGTATAGATCCCACGCAGGCCACATTTAGCGCTTATAATTACGCACAAGTGTACGGATTGCCCTATGAGCACAACGTGAACACCCTGATGTTCTTACGACCTGTCCACCACTCACTAGTCAACTGATCGTCCCCCACGTATATTCAAAACAAATAATGAGCCAGCCGGTTCCGCTTAACCGCACATCAGCCAAAAGGTGTCTCGGGCCACAGGAGCCGATATAGAGGGGCAACTTACCCCAGTTCCAAGGCAGCACGGATGACACACTGCGGTAGAGAAGAACTGTTAAGTGACATGAACTATCGATACAAGACCCAATTAGAGGTTTCGATTTCTTCATAAGCGTTGACATACCGGGCCAATGCAGTGTGGTAGAGTGAAGTACTCGATGTCATTCATTTACGTCGACATCCGCTTATTTGGTGGTGAACGTGGAGTTTCTTGCTGAATTCCGCATTGAGTACACAATTTTTTGCTATCGGAATGGACATAGCCCACCGTGTATGGGATACCGATGTCCAAAATGGGAACGAAGTCACCATGCGGCCTACTAGAGAAATACGGATATTATGCAAACGCGTGCGGTAGACACACGCGGTGATCGTATGCTCTCTCTTCGTCAAACGTTGGCAATGGTATCACTTGTTAGACTGTGGCCTTAGTTAACTTCTTGTCCATGGTTGGCCGGTCATAGAAAAACACGCAAATGACCCCTTGGTATTCTGCCATTCAATCGCGAATATTGACTTAGCGCGAGAACACCTAGCGCAAGGCCGTACACGTCTATACGGATGCGCCTATGGGTATTCGCAGTGAGGATACTCTCGGTTGGGCCGCGTTAACCCCGTACGTTACATCAAACCATACGTACGCCGCACGGATACACGCGATCTCTCGATTAGAGGCGAGGCTGGCTTATACGATATGCCGAAGAGGGCATCGTAGGTGGCGGGAAGCTGCGTTTGTACGATTTACGCTATTGCTTCGGTTGGCGCTTGTCGGTGTCCGGATTTTCCGGGGCCAACTAACCATTCCTGAGTACTAGGTTCTTCCGTGCTAGATTAACTGTTTAACAGGCTCCGCTTTGGACATCCATGGAGCTGTTGTACATTTTATCTCCTGGCACCTGATACATTCGAGTATAAGCGTTTCGAGAGTTAGCGAGCTGTGAATAACGACACAGTCCTCACGTATTATTGTCGTCGCGTAATTGCGTTGTGCCCTCTGTAGGACTGGTCGAGGTTGGTTCTAGTCCTAGTTTAGTTGCGGCAGTAGCGGAGTCTAAGTAAAATACTTCGGACGGTATGAGAAGCGGCGCTGATACGCCACATAGGTGTGCAAGAGTAGTCAGAGGACAAAAAGTTCCCTTTTACTATAGATTCGGTTATCAGTAGTACAAGCGGTGTGAAGTTCTTAAACCCCTACATAGAGTGCCGCCAAAGGACTACATGGATTTGGATAAAAAAGTAATTCTTTGTGCGAATTATTCGATTACTACCTTCACTGAATGATGCGTAGTGCCTAAGTCCGCGGGAGGACCGGTGTTCTAAGGATGTAAATTAGGGCGTATAAGCGGCTCTCCCCTAATTGTTTAATGGAACAGGAGGGATCGGATTGTTTAATAATGGAGCATCGAGATGTAGTAATATCTACTAGTCGAAAAGGCTACTCGGCGTTGGAGAGCTCCCCGCGCCTCTTTCGTCGGTGCTGCATCCTGGGGTCGTGATGTAAGCGGGATTCCATCACTTAGTACGCTTGAAATGCCACAATATCAATGCTTCGGTCCAACTCTTCAGCTCCTATTCTTCGGCATCTCATCCTGTAAGTAATGGATGCTCAGTGTTGCAGTTGATAACGCTACGATTGGTACATGGCTGGCTTTCCGAGGCTGCGATTCACCTAACTGTGGCAGTAGGGCCGCATTATGAAGTTCGCAGGCACCTACGGTAAGTCTCTATACTATATGATACTCCCTGATTATGGCATGTACATTTGGTCTCGCGTGACTGCCACCTAAGGGAAACAGCGCGCTCGAAGTCTCTTGAGTGATGACGTTGATACCTGTACTAGCTCAACACCAGTGAGTTTGTTTATTGCACATAACTCAGCTTCACATCGGTTCGAGGATACAATTCGCAGGGCCATGGCGGTTGGTACTCTCTAGATATGACTGTGTTCGCATGTAAGTGTATCGCCCATGCGGTTGAGCGGCTAAGATGCGGCCTGATCGTTGTAGACGCACGGACCCCCAGGTCAATAACTCGTGGGGCACATTTAAGATTAGACGATAGTAGGTTCAAGGGACGCGCCGAACCGCATGCCATCGCACACGGACCGTCGTCCCAGAATTCAAGTGGCCGCAGCATTAGAATCCAAATCTGGCATTTTGGACTGGGATTGCGACCTCACTGTAAAAAAAGCCTTAAGCCTCTTTGCTTAGTCGGAATACTGACCAGGACAGCCACCTTCATGGTCAACTCTAAGGCCCCCTAGGAAACCTATTCTTTCACGCTGAACGACTGTCATCGATGGAGCACATCGGATTATGGTCTATCGTTGGCGGCGTTTGATTCTAGAGCCCGCGTTAGGGTATACGTGTATGAAACCGTTGTGATTGTATAACTAAAAGGCCCGGCTATTACTTTTTACGACTGGCGTTTTTTGCCACGCTATTCATCCTCATACCTTGTAGACTTTGTCTCAAGGGACAAGGTGGGCTGTGGACGTTTCCGCATCTACTTCAGACCTCCTACCGCTGTCACGACAGGGTGGTAAGGATTACGCCGCTGATTTAAAAAGAATTCCTAGCCGTTCTGGCAGGTGACGAGTAAGTCTACTGCCGGTGGGTAGTTGTCTCAGCGGTGAAAGCTCGAAAAACAAATCTTTCGAGGACACGTTTCGGATCAGTTTTCTGTGTGCAGCGGCGATCTGCCCATTTGTATACACATCACTACCTTTCGTAATAGGTTTACCCTTGCAACCCCTTCGTGAAGTGACAGGTCGCTTCCGCGACGGACTTTAGAGCCTTGTCCCTCCTGCACTCACGACCTTCAATAGGCGTATCCTCTGCCCTCAAATTAGGAAAGAGCTTTTCATATAACTAACGACAGCGAACAACCAAGTCATGCAAGCGGATGTTTTTTACGGGACGTATGGGGGGTCCCCGCTGAGACACATCACAATCCGCTCCCGATTACTACAGGTGGTTGAGCCGCAAGGACCCATAAAGGATTAAAGAATAAGGTTTACAACGCCTCAGGCGCTGGACGTAAATGGTCAGGCCAAAGCGGTAGTTGCTACTCGGAGGTTTACTGTTCAAGAACTTTAACTACTATGGACACAAATTGTTCCGCGAGGGTTCAGAGCCCCTGTATAGGCTCGTTAGTTCGGCTTGTAGTGTAGGCACAAAAACCAACCCTAGCTTCCTTGGAATCATGTTGAAGAGGGAGGACTGAGGCGTTTACTTTATCTTGCCCCTATTCTACGCGACCGTGTCCGTGCCGTCGCTTTGCTATGCAAGCGTGCACTCCAACCGAAGCTATGTCTAATCTTGCACATATCATGCAAAACCATACTCTCTCATGTAACGACTCATTTCATGATTCTCCCGCTGTTAGTGGTGTCATAGAGTGCCTTCGGATATTTGTTCCAAAGTCTCCTTTCGACACCGAGTGGATGTCCCTTACTCGGGAAGATGAGATTTCGTTTTCTACCGAATGATAAGACACTGAAACGGTGTTGAGCAATTTAATACTGGCACATGTATGCAAGGTAGAGTTCACATGATCGTTATTTACGACCTGTCTGATCGGTATATTCATGAACGTGCAGGGGAGAAGTCTCTTGTGCGCCAGATCTAACATTTTTTATAGCTGACTAC
>NW_024705298.1:0-12292 GCF_018977255.1 Callorhinchus milii | reverse complement strand
CATCGCGGTCCGCATAGGCTCCGCCCCCTCGGGAGCGGAGGGCTATGTAAGGCGGTGCGCGCTGGCACTCGGGGGTTGGTAACCAGAGAAGACGGAAGACGGAGGAAGAGATAGGCCCTGGGACCCCTAGCCCCGCTGCCCTTGTAAGGGCCGGGGTTCTGAGAGGCTCAGAGGCGAGGCCTTGGGATTCACGGTCCGACGCCCTTGTAAGGGCTCGGGCTGTGTAGCCCAGTGGTCGAGACCCGTAGTCTGACAAGAGGGGTCTGATAGCTCCCCGTAGGGAGAGTGTAGCCGAGAGCCTGAGTCAAGGCAGAGCTAGGCACGCGTACCCTACGGGGAGACTGAGTACGGCCCGAGCCGAGTGCGCGTAGGAGTCTGATAGCTCCCCGTGGGGAGAGCGTAGCCAGAGAGCCTGAGTCGAGGCAGAGATAGGTACGCGTACCCCACGGGGAAGACGGAGTACGTGGCCGAGTCAGGCACGTGAGAGATAGGTGTTATCTCGGTTGGGACTGTTACGTGTGCAACCGTTGTGAATAAAGAGTGCTGCCCCGTCAACTCGTCTCCCGCCATTATTGAAGATATTACACTTGTGAAGTATTCGGAATGACGGCAGGAAACCACTTGACGGGTAGCACACTCTTTTATTAAATCTTGACTTGTTACGATACAACGTGTGGTCTCTATTCTCACACTACACACTCCACTGACACGTGTGGTCCACTACTTCTCCCGCTACACACTCCACTGACACGTGTAGTTACTATAGCTTACGCTGCATGCTCACACTGCATGCTCACACTGCATTCCAGCCCCGTAATGTCCATGGAGCCTACAGACCCACCCCAAGGTTGGGCGTGGGTCACAACCTCTGGGTCCCGCGAGCCGGCCCTCACACGGACGTTCGGCCCCGGGTCCCAGGGTCCCGCCTCTGGGTCACACAGAGCCCCGGTCCTTACAAGGACAGCGGAACTAGGTGCCGCAGGGCCCTATCTCTTCCTCCGCCGTCTTCAGTCTTCGCTGGTCACCAACTCCCCGAGCGCCCGCGCGCACCGCCTTATATAGCCCTCTTGCGGACCGCGATGTGAGCACCCACTAGTCGACCAATCACGGCGCACTGTTCCTACGATCCGTTTCCCCAGCGCGTGTTACCACTCCACAACCAATCGCCCCGCGCTGCCACACGATCACTCCCTGTCAGCGCGCGTCACCAACACACAGCCAATCACCACCACATAACCCATGACCCCGCGCTGCCCTGTGATCCCTCACCGTCAGCGCGCGTCACCGGCACACAGCCAATCACCACGCGCTGCCCCACGATCCCCACTGTCAGCGCGTATCACCACTACATCACCCCCTCCCACATAGCTCGCAGCCGGCCCGGCTGCTAAACAACACAACAACAACAACAATAGTAACACAACAAAACCCCAACCCCCCCAGTGTGCCCCGTAACACAACAACAACAACACAATGACATAACACCAAACAACAACCTATGTACAAACCGACAACAACACAATAAAAAAAACAACAACACAACACCTAGACAACAAGTTATGTACAAACCGACGAACAACACAATAAAAGCAAGTCCGAGAAAAGGAACGTGTCCAGTGTCTCTGTGACTATCGATCCCCCCCCCCCCCGCTCCGCTCGCTCCTCCACCGGGATGATGGAGCGGTCGAGCGGAAGAGGAACGCAGTGACGAGGCGCTCCGGCCGCATCGGCCCCTCATTCGGTTGGTCAAGAAAAGTTGCGCGACTGAGCGCGAGTCCGCCTGGCCGGTCCATCGTATGGGACGGGACGCTGATGACCATCTGGTGGCTCCGGCAGCCCTGGAAGGCGCGGATCGGGCCTGGAAGGACCGGGCGCGCCGCAGGGATCCGGCCGCCGGTGGTCGGCAGCTGTCAGTTCCGAGACACCTGGGAGCGGATCAGGCGGAGACATGTGAGGATCAGGCGGAGACATTTCCCCCCTCGGGTCGTCGGTCACGTCACATGCTCGGCCCTCACGACACAAAGGGATGCCATATGGAGGCGAGAACGGTTTCAGTCGGGAGGGGTGGACGTACCAACGGCGCTTTCCCCATTTTATCTGAACACACTGGGGGCGTGCAACCCGCACGACCTCCACGGGTCCCCGCCATGGCTTCAACAATTTAGGCGACGTAGCCAAAGGTGCCTGAGGGCAGTGCAGCCAGGCCCTATCGCCTGGTTTCCAGATGTGCACGGACACCTTCCGTGCACGCAAACGCTCGTTGGCAATTTGGCGAGCCCGCGAATTAAGCCGTGCGGCCTCCCTTGCCTCGGTCAGCTTATGAATGTTAAATTTAATATGTTCAGCCAATTTCGAATTCGTTCGTGGCGCGGATAGTCCCAGCTGCGTTTCCATGGGCGGGTCGGCCTCCCGACCATACATCAGATAGAATGGGGAAAATCCCGTTGCTGCATGGGGGGCCATTCTATACGCGGCGAGGACCCCCGGGACCTGCAGGTCCCAGTCAACATGTGCCTCGCACACCTGCTGGCACAGCATAGAAGTTAAAGTCCTGTGGAGTCGCTCCACCATCCCGTCTGTCTGTGGGTGGTACGGGGAGGTACGCACCTTCTTAGTACCCAATAGGTCGCACACCTCTTGCAGCAATTTACTAGAAACATTTTTCCCTTGGTCGGTTAGCAAGCGTTCGGGAGCCCCGTTGTCCAGGACGTAGCCCTGGACAAAGGCGTCCGTCACAGCCGCCGCCGACTGGTTGGCGAGTGGCCACGCCATAGGCCACCGGGTAAAGTACTCGACACCAACCAACAGGTACTTATTTCCCCTCGGCGTGACTGGAAAAGGCCCCAAAATATCGAGCGCAACGAGCTCGTTAGTGCGCGAAACCTGAATAGATTGCAGCGGTGGATTCGACACCACGGCCGGCGGTTTTCGTCTGGCGCAATCAACGCACCCCTTTAGAATGTTCACCACATCACTCCCCATCCCCGGCCAATAATAGTCACGCTGAAGCAGAGCAAGCGTTTTGTTGACCCCTAAATGCAAGAGGCGTTCATGTGCGGCCAGGACAACTTTCCCCCGCACAGCGGAAGGCACCACGAGTGCGTGCCGCCGGGACAAATTGTCCCATCTCATTAACAGGCCCTGCTTGAGCACCCAGGAGCCAGTCCGTTCCCGGCCCTCCTCGGGACCCCCCACCCTGCGGCGCAGCGCGAGCAGGGAGCTGTCGGCCATTTGGAGACGGCCCCACTCAATCAGCGACAATGAGAGCAGCGACTCCACTCCTTCCGGGGCAGCGGGAACATCGCCGATCGGTGCATCCGCGGTCACGGCGAACGCCCCCATACTCTCCGCAGCTGGCGGTTTACAGCGCGCCGACCCCATTAAGCACGCACATTTGTGACAAGGCGACAATCGCGACAGGGCATCGGCGTTAGTGTGGCGCAACCCCTTTCGGTATGTGGTCGTGAACTGATAGTCCTGGAGGACTTCCAACCACCGTGACAATTTGCCCGAGGGTTGGGCAACCCGCAATGAATACTGAAGTGCCGCGTGGTCCGTCCGGACCGTAAAGTGACGGCCATAGAGGTATGGTCTAAATTGTTGTACAAAAAAAACAATAGCCAGCAACTCGCGACGGGTGACGCAGTAGCACTGCTCCGCCGGCGACAAAACCCTGCTACCATAGGCAACCACCCTTTCGACTCCCCCGATGACCTGTGAGAGTACCCCCCCAATGCCCGTGTTGCTAGCATCCGTGTCTAGCAAGAAGGGACTTGTAAAATCAGGGTAACGCAAGGGCGGGGCACCCACCAAGGCATCCCGGAGGGAGCAGAATGCGGCCTCCTCCTCCGGTCCCCATCGGAACTTGACTCCTTTTGCCGTTAGAGCGTGCAAGGGTTTTGCAATGGTGGCGAAATGCTCAACGAATCGGCGGTAATAAGAAGCAAAACCGATGAAACTGCGCACGTCCGAAACCGACGTGGGCGTTGGCCATGAACTGACACAGTTCGTCTTCGCGGGATCAGTAGAGATCCCCGAAGAATCGACAATGTGGCCCAAGTACCTCGCAGACTTATGAAGAAGGTGGCATTTGGCCGGTTTAAACTTTAATTTAGCCGATCGCATCCGCAAGAACACCCCTCTCAATCGCTGGAGGTGTTCCTCGAACGTTTTACTGAAAACAATGACATCGTCTAGGTAAATAAAGCAAGTATCCCATTGCAAGCCCGACAAAACCAACTCCATAAGGCGCTGAAACGTCGCGGGAGCAGAGTGAAGACCCATGGGTAACCGGTTAAACTGGAACAGGCCCCCTGGAGTCCGAAATGCCGTCTTGGGTCTAGACTCGTTGTCGAGTGGCAGCTGCCAGAATCCCGACAACAAATCCAGAGTCGAAAAATATCGCGCGCCAGATAATGCATCGAGGGACTCGTCCATCCTGGGGAGCGGATACGCGTCAGCCACGGATATCTTATTCAGGCGACGGAAATCTACGCAAAATCGCAAGGACCCGTCTTGCTTTTTAACCAGCACAATAGGTGCTCCCCATGGACTGGAAGAAGGCGAAATAATGTCGGCCGCCAGCATATCGTTAACGGCCGACTGAACGTGTTCCTTTTCAACAGGACTCAGCCGGAAGGGATTTAGCCTGACCGGTGCCGCATCGCCTGTTTCAATGTGGTGGTGCAACAGGTCCGTGCACCCAATGTCATATTTATGCTTACTGAAGACGTCCGAAAATTCAATCAGTAACGCACGCAGCGCACCCAACTGTACCGCTGACAAATGGGTCGAGTCCGCGCACAGCGAATCGACCCATTCAAGGTCCTCCCTCGATGGATTGTTCTGCGTCGGGCTTGGGTCAACCTGTGCAACTAGGCGCTCCTCCGCAGGGACCCGTGCCGCGTGAGCTAGTACAGTGCCCTGCTGAATAACGGCCGGCCGCGAACCAGCGTTTAAAACCATCACGAATGGGTCCCTGTCAGCCCGAACCAAAGTGTGAGCCACCGACAAATCGAGACCCCCCACAGCCCTATTAGAAGGACCCAAAAGCATGCCTCGTTCCGAGGTCTCTCCAACCAATGGTTTTCTCAACCGGAGGGGAATTAACATCTGTGAACCCGGGGGCACGTGCACGGTCTGCGTCGCCAGCGCTTGTATCGTAGCGCACGCCGTCCGAATTTCGGTAGGATTCGTCAAAAATGAAATACGGCGACCCGATGGTAACTCAATGCAACGCTGATCGATGAGAATTTTAATGGGCATTTTAGCCAAGAAATCTGTGCCCAACAGACAAGGGACCGCTAAGGAAGAAGAAACGAAAACGGGTCCCGACAATTTAATATCTCCAATGCAAATGGACGCCCTAATTTGGCCGACAATGCCCAACGAGCCCCCATTTGCCGCGTAAAATGGCACGTCGACCGGGAGCAGAGGTCTACATTGGACGGGGAGAATGTTGTAAATGAGGTCTGATATAATAGTCGCCTACGCCCCCGTGTCCACCAACACCCTGACCTCGACCCCGTCAATGAATCCCGTAACGACCGATGATCCCGCCGACGCAGCCACTATCCTGTGCCCCAACTCAGACCATTCAATGTCCCCTCGGTCCCGCACGAACCCACCTCGCCGAACCGAATCCCCGATCCCTAACCGGCCTTCCTCCGCCGCAACGCGACGGCCCATGTGTGTCGTGCATGTAGGCCGAGCATGTGAAGTGCCGCGACTTGCCGGGGGTAGTAGGGATGACTTGGGGCCTTGGTCGTCGTCCAGCCGAGGTCCCAAGGCGCGCTGACGAGGAGCGCGGCAACCGGACGCCACGTGGCCCCGGAGGCCGCAGTTGTAACACGTGATGAGGGACGTCGGAGGTCTCGGTTGCTCCGGCTTGCGGGCCGATCGCAGAGGCGAACGACCCCCCGACCTCCAGTCCCCCGGTCGTCCAGCGGTGAACGCCTCCTCCCGTGGGCCGATGACTTGGGGCTCGGTGACGACCGGGCCCGGAGCTGAGGCCACGGCAGCAGTGCAGACGGCCCCCTGTTTACGCTGGAGGACCTCGTACGCCTGTATACTTGTTGCGACCCGCAACGAAGAAATATCGACCTCGTCGGCCGTGTTGATAGGGACCCCCAGGTCCTGCGCCAATTTGAGCAGCTGCTCCAAGACCATCGCGTCCTGGCCCTCCTCGTCCATACGAGGGAACGCGGCGTCAGCGAGAGCCAACAACGCCGTGCGGTAGGCGAGGGCGGTCTCCGTGTCTGCCTTCTGTCGGGCATAAAAGTGATGGCGACACGCCGAGGGAGGTCCGTAGACCTTGGCCATGAGACCCAGCGCCGCCTTGAGCGTGGAGCGGTCCGACCTCTGTGCGGACCTGAAGGCCGCGAGCGCGTCGTCGTCCAACATGGCAGGCAGTGCCCGCAGCGCCGTAGCGTCGGACCAGGCCGACATCTCCTGATGCGCCAGAAACCTGCGCTGGAATGCGCCCTAGTCCCCGCCCTCCGCCTTGAAGGCTGACAATGTGGGAAGGCGCTGCTGGAAAATGAAGTCGTCCTCTGCCACGTGGTTCCTCTCTGCCGCACCGTCGGTCTGCAAGATGGCGGCCCCAATGGCGGGCGGCTGATGGCGGTCCGCGGCGCGCGTTGATGACGTGAGCGGGCGCGCGTGGAGAACCGCCGCCACGTGTTGCTCGCCGTTCCCGCCAAAAGATGGCCGCGCAGTTGAAATGGCGGGAATCGCCAAGTCATTTTGGCGGGAATCTGCGGGCCGCGCTTGCTGAATGTCCGTCGACGTCCCCGCTCCTCCCGCTGTGTTGATTTCTACCAGGATGGACGCGGCGGCGAACAGCAGCTCTGCCAGACGGGAGTGCGCCTCGCGGAGTACGGCCTCGGTCCTCAGTCGCTCGTCCGGCGCCCTTGGAGGGTCCTGCGGCGTCGGCATTTCCTCGTCCTCTCCCCCCGATGCCAGCTGGCCCGAGTCGTCAAGGTTATCCTCGCGGTCATTCCCGTGAGTCCGACGGGTCTTCCTTGTATCCATGCCTGGAAGACTGTTTCACTTCTGACGCCAGTTGAAGTATTCGGAATGACGGCAGGAAACCACTTGACGGGTAGCACACTCTTTTATTAAATCTTGACTTGTTACGATACAACGTGTGGTCTCTATTCTCACACTACACACTCCACTGACACCTGTGGTCACTACTTCTCCTGCTACACACTCCACTGACACGTGTAGTTACTATAGCTTACGCTGCATGCTCACACTGCATGCTCACACTGCATTCCAGCCCCGTAATGTCCATGGAGCCTACAGACCCACCCCAAGCTTGGGGGTGGGTCACAACCTCTGGGTTCCGCGAGCCGGCCCTCACATGGACGTTCGGCTCCGGGTCCCAGGGTCCCGCCTCTGGGTCACACAGAGCCCCGGTCCTTACAAGGACAGCGGAACTAGGTGCCGCAGGGCCCTATCTCTTCCTCCGCCGTCTTCAGTCTTCGCTGGTCACCAACTCCCCGAGCGCCCGTGCGCACCGCCTTATATAGCCCTCTTGCGGACCGCGATGTGAGCACCCACTAGTCGACCAATCACGGCGCGCTGTTCCTACGATCCGTTTCCCCAGCGCGTGTTACCACTCCACAACCAATCGCCCCGCGCTGCCACACGATCACTCCCTGTCAGCGCGCGTCACCAACACACAGCCAATCACCACCACATAACCCATGACCCCACGCTGCCCTGTGATCCCTCACCGTCAGCGCGCGTCACCGGCACACAGCCAATCACCACGCGCTACCCACGATCCCCACTGTCAGCGCGTATCACCACTACACTTGTATTGGAGCATATATATTACTATCTGGGTGTATGAGTACACAATTTCGTCATGCGTACTCTTGATGTCATCGGCTATGCTTCTGTGTGGTTCTCTGAGCTTTGGGCATACTTTTTACTTTAATCATGATTTATGAACGCAGATTCAAAGGCACAAAACGCTGAGCGTCCAGCAACAAGCAGCATAAGACAATTTGCAATAGATAAGTATACTTTTGTTGACTTGGGCGTTGTTAACGTAGGAGCTTGGGAGACGAGAGGAGGGGATTCCCAAGTGGAGAAGAACGAGGGAAGATGCAGAAATAGAAGTGAGGTGACCTGCAGTGTGGTGAGTGGGTGAATGGGAGGGTGCGTGGGTGAAGAAGGAAGAGTTTGAGTGGTTGAGTGGGTGGGTGAGAAAAACTTTTAATGGTGAGTGAGTGGGTGAGTTGGGGAGAAAGTGGGTAGGTGAGTGAGGTAGTAAGAGTGTGAGTGTTTTTATATTTGGGGTCTTTCGGTAAAGTCACGTAGATAAGTTCAAAGAAATAAAATAAATAACAAAAAACAACGTTTCGATTGCAACACAAGCGTTCGTCATCAGAAAGATGACAACACGTGTGTTGCGATCGAACCTATATAAGTGACTTTACCGAAAGAATATGAATTCGTGCAGTCACGAAAGCATTAAGTCAAGTAGCTAACACCTTTGCTATATTTGAAGCTTTCGTGACTGCAAGGATTAATATTCTTAGTTTTTTTCGGTAAAGTCACGTAGGTAAAAAATTCGAACTAAAATTAATAAAAGTAAAATAAAAAAAATCACGACGTTTCGGAGGCAACACAAGCTTCCGTCTTCAGGTGGAACCGTCACAGCACGATTCCTGTATCAGGTGGAACCATCACAACACGATTGCTGTATCAAGTAAGGTTGAAGACGGAAGCTTGTGTTGCCTCCGAAACGTCGTGATTTGTATTTTTATTTTACTTTTATTATTTTAGTTTGAATTTTTTACCTACGTGACTTTACCGAAAAAACCTAAGAATATGAACCTTTGCTATAGGTAACTTCCCGGTCGAGCTGCTTCCATAAATGCAAGGGCACAAGTGTGATGCCACAGCAACGAAGCAGCTTTGCCGGCGCTGCTTTCCCCTCGCAACCCCTCACACGAACACACACACATAACCCCACAAAGGACCTCTTGGGGAAGTCACCTGACCTTTGGGTTTTCACCCGGGGCCCCTCGTGGGAATGCTCCAACGGTTTCCCGGGGTCAGGAAATCTGGGAAAGCGCCCGATTGGCTGCGCGGATTAGGGTGATAAGATGACTGAATGGGCACCAGGGAAAGCACTCTGATTGGCCGAAAAGACCACCCGGATTAGCCGGGGGGTCGCTTTGATGTAGACAAGGATAAAAGGGAAGGGGAGATGTTGTATCTATGCCCTGTTTTCCGTTATTAATATTAAGAATAATTAAGAAAATTTTTGTTTTGTTTTTATTATATCTATATATATATTTTTTTAATAATGAGGACGGCTCACTTCTCCTCACGGGCACACCGGGAGTCCATGAGACATGGAGGGCGGTTGAAATGATAGGAATTCGGTCACGAAGAGGTCATAGACATCCAGACGGACAAAAAGATGTATGGACTAAACCTCCCAAGACATCTGGAGATGTACAGATAAGGTGCAGAGTAAATAACGGTTGAAACTTCGCGTTTTCTTAACGTTTTCCTCACCGAAAAGTAGAAACTTAACAAAGATAATTAACCAACAAACAATAATATTTTTACTATTATTATATGTTTCCTACTTACATGACCTTCCAAAACAGCTAAAGAGTGCGAATTCCAGAGGGCTTAAAAAAATAACTCGGAATAAACACCAATCTCTGGAGAACTAAACTGGGCGAAACCCAAGGTAATAATGTGACGAGGAGCATTACGAATATTCATTAAACATAGACGAATGATAACCACGATACTAAGACCGAAGGAACTCATAAAATATAATTCAAGAATAAATGTAACACACAGGACCACATAAATGTATTGCAAACATCTCCTCGACCACCTTTGTCTTCCAGCGGGGTCTGACCTCAGAATGACCCACCCAGGGTAAGCAAGGAGGGAGCAAAAAGGTCACAAAGGGGGGGGTTTGTGCTGACATTGGTTGTTTTCTCTCGCAAGAGACATGGAGAGAGGAGTGGATGCTCGCGTGTTTGAGTTAAGCACGGCCGCCTTTGTCTCCCCGCAGCATAAACAGATGGCCCAGGAATGCTTGGAGGGTTAGGAAAAGGTCGCGAGGAGGGATCGCGCCGGTGTCTGCTTCTTCTCGCTATGTTTGTGTTTGTTTTTTGTTGCCCGCTCGCAAGGAATGCAGAGAGAAGGGAGTCACGTTTTAAGTTAGACAGGCACACAGCGAACGAGCAGTCTGGGTTGAGTCGTGCTCAGTCTCGCAACTCGGCGTGCGACGCAGCGTTGCGACGGGCTCGCAAGAGAGTTGGGGCAGTCGTGCCTCGAGAAGAGATGGGACGACGAGACATCGTTAAAGTGGCAGCCTGAGAGCAGTCTGGGTTGAGTCGTGCTCAGTCTCGCAACTCGGCTTGCGACGCGGTGTTGCACGGGGCTCGCAAGAGAGCGGAGGCGCGTCGTGCCTCGAGGAGAGATGGAACGAGGAGGAGTCGTTCGAGTCGCAGAAGTCTGAGTTCAACCTGGGTCGGGGCTGGGTTTCAGCCGTGCTCCGGCTGGCGGAGCGTCGTGAGGAAACGAAACACCGATGCCGATAGCCGGTGTCGCTTCTCGCAGAACGAAGTTAAGTGCGAGTGAAGCTGGCAGCTGCACGAACAAGGAAGCACGGAGCAGAGAGAGTGACGAGTGACGACAAGCAATCAACCTGTAAAAGGGCGGAGATCGCCAAGCGTCGACCAAGCGTGCAAAGCAGAGAGCGCGAAGCAGTGGAGAAAGCCTGGTCAAACGGCTGTGGAGAGAGAGAGAGCGCAAGAGCAGCACGACTCGGACGTCACCGGGCGTCACCGAGCGTCGTGCCAACTCGTCATCCAGCAGTGGAGAAAAAGAGAGCGCACAAGCAGAGACGCGTCCGAGCGAGGGAGCAGCAGGAGCTTGCGGCGGCCACGCCCAATCGAGAGGAACACCTGGCCGCTGTTTGTATCCTCCTACACCACACAAGCTAACGACACAATTAATATTACGAGGGGACAACGCACACACAGCACGCACACGAATAAGACTTTCAAAAAGTGATCTTTGCGTTTCAAAAAGGGTTGCCATTTCGAGGTGGTGCGTTCAATATCAACTGATCGTGCAAAGCAGTTGCTGCCGTCGAGCTGCATGAATAAGAAATGTTTAGTCATTCATTTTCGTTAACTGCATAATTTCGCCAATGAAGAAGTATTTTTAGTCATTCAATTTCGTTAATTGCATAAGATTGCCCATGAATTTATTGACGTATACTCGCTTTCGCATACTAGAGTGTCATGTGCTTGTTTAGAATTAAAATTGCTTAACACCAACTGTTCGAGTGCTTCTTTCCAAGTCCATGCAAAACTATCTTATTCTTGATAGCTGTATCCTGTGATGAGATCTGAACCTGGAGACCTAAAAATAACAAACACACTAAGATAATCAGCAAATGTTTAATCGATGATAATCGTGTTATCCTGATTGATATAACCTGGATAAACGAAACCAAGCCTAATTAACATAACTGCACACATTAACATAACCGCAAGCATCCGCATAAATTACTACGATTATCTCTACGATTATCATAATTTATGCATATAATTACACGCATTATCATAATTTATGCATATTAATACACATACTATCATCATTAATGCGATTTGCGCATTTTTCGGAAAATTATTATTTTTTATTATTTTTATCAAAATTTCATAATCCCAACACATACAACATAATGGGTGGCATCGTCCGGGATCTCTCACAGACAGTGTTTTGCATGGATGATGGAATGAACCACTACGTGTTAACCAGAATATCGGGATCGAACATTGCATGGTGATTGAAAACGGGCGTAAAACAAAAAAAAACGCCCTCTGAGGTTAAAACCCAGAATAGCAGGTTGAAAAAAAAGACAGTGGAATTAAGATAATACCGTATCAAACCGATTGCATCCTGTGATAAATGGTGTTAGAGGTACGCACTCTGAATCGGAAAAGTACAGAATAGCTCGATTCAAACTGACTACCCTCTGTGAGATAATTGTTTTATATGCACTCTAAAAAGGAAATGTCAAAGTAACTCTTGCCATACCTAAGATGCTAGGATTAAGAATATTTTTTGAATGGGTTACGGGATACTGCGAGCTCGTATTAAAACGTACCGACCAATCTGTTATAAAGCAGTACAGTCAGAGAGACATATGGGAAGGGAGCTGTATCGATAACACGAACACACCTCGAGGGAAACTAAGTGACTGGATAAAATGTAACGAAGGCGAACACGA
>NW_024705297.1:0-55730 GCF_018977255.1 Callorhinchus milii | reverse complement strand
TTATTACTACCAGCATCATCGGGTGACAGGCAGACACGTTCACGCCACGTGCCGCGCGGGCTCCATCTCGAGGCACCCTGTGATGACTCACCTGCACGGCGCCCCCGGACAGGAGCCTGACCCTGGTGTGGTTGCCGAGCTGCACCTCGACGGCGCGCGTGTACGACACGGCGGCATGCGGCCCCAGCGCCTCGTTCTCCACAAGCACTCGCCAAGCGCCGTCACGCGATGTGCCGGCGTAGCGCGCGGACGGAGCGGCCAGCGTGTACGCGCACGTGCCCATGAAGTCGAAGTAGGTGCCGTCGAACGTCACATAGTGGGGGTCGCCGGATGCCTGGCAGTGACCTGGGGTCGGGGGTGGGGAGGGGGAATTAGTAGAGGGGGGGGCGAATTTCACAATGGTCGTGGTGAAAAATTATGAAAATTATGGGACCAAGGACAGATCATCGTGGCGGTCTAGGCAGGGAGGTCGATGGAGTTTCTTGTCAGCGGTGACGCGACTCTATACACGTTGCCCGAGAGGTTACTGAATGGACCGTGACGGCGCAGTTCCCCAATGGATGCCGAAATCTTCACTCAAGATGCTGCGGCAGTTGCGGCGCGGTCCAACCGCCCTGTTGACGGCTGCGGTGAGCTCAAGAAGACGCCATGGGGATGCATTGCCACTGTCCGTTGCCATCGGGAGAATATTGTAGATTTTACTGGTAGGAACGAAGTGGACCAGCCTACAACAGATTATATCGTCCGTCCGTCCGTCCGTCCGTCCGTCCGTGTAGCAACATCGCCCCTACTGCAAACACTTGGCATGACCCTACAAAAACCTTTAGACTCAGTGACGCTTTCCTGGCTAAACAAGTGTAACATTCCCTTATAATTCCCTCAGATAGCTTTTAATTAAAACATTTAAATTAATGAGGCTTTCCTGGCTAAACAAGTGTAACATTCCCTTATAATTCCCTGAGATAGCTTTTAATTAAAACTTTTAAATTCAAATTTAACTCACAGCGCCCTAAAGCCTACAGCTAGGCCTAAAGCCTCGAACTACGCCTCAAACTCTCCCTTCGTATCGTACCCCCGCGTGTGTGCAAGGGAGTTAATGTTTAACAATGTTACATTCCCTGATGATTTTAAATAGAAACATTTAAATTTAAAGCTTTTACATTAATAATAAAAACATTTAATTAAAAATTCACTCACGGCGGCCTAAAGCCTACAGCTAGGCCTAAAGCCTAGAACTAGGCCTCAAACTCTCCCTTCGTATCGTACCCCCGCGTGTGTGAAAGGGAGTTAATGTTTAACAATGTTACATTCCCTGATGTTTTAAATAGAAACATTTATATTTAAAGCTTTTACATAAATAATTAAAACATTTAAATTAAAAATTAACTCACAGCGGCCTAACGCCTACAGCTAGGCCTAAAGCCTAGAGCTAGGCCTCACACTCTCCCTTCGTATCGTCCGATTCGGTGTAGCACATCGCCCCTACTGCAAACACTTGGCAGGACCCTACAAAAACCTTTAGACTCAGTGGGACTTTCCTGGCTAAACAAGTGTAATCATACATTATGTTTATATTATTTGGTTATTCGTTCCTACCAGCCCACCCCACAGGGTCCTGTTCAGCACGTGGCCATCTCAGTATTGAATGCATCGATTGAAATGGTGATGATGACGGGACTGACGATGGTGGTCACGATGATGGTGTGACGATGATGGTGACGATAATGATGGTGATGACGACGATGATGATGACGACGACGATGCTGGCGACGACGAAGATAATGACGACGATGACCTCACCCTCCAGGGCGTTGCACCCGATCTTGCCGTCGTCCGTGAGTCCACATGTGTGCAGTGCAGGGCAGAAGAAGGCGTCGCAGTCCAATCCACCAGCGTCACACACGCACCGACTCCTGCAGTCGTCCGAGATGAACTCATCTCCCAGCTGGGATACGCACACACACGCACACACACAAAGACAAATATCCCCGTATAAGCTGAACAGACTGTTGGGCAAGTGTTGTTCGCCAGCACCTATAAAGGCCATCACGGCACACATGGGGGTGGATGGCCAGAACCACGCCCGACCGCCTTTGTCTTCCCAGTTGCGATGTTTACACACTGCACCAGGTACTCATTTGAGGCCGAGTCGACCTAGGGGAGGCCCAGGACCAGTTCAGATAATCGTCACTGGTGTTGACCGTCAGCGGGAATTGAACTCGGTTCGCCGGGTTCGAAGCGCCAGCGCGCTAACCGCCACACTACCCACACACACACAACATAGTTCGTGTCATCAGCATTGGCACCATCATCATCGTCCAGTTGTTTTGTAGACAATGGAAGTGCAGTAATCGTGTCGCCAACAAGCAATCGAAGTGACATCGCCTCACATCCGCTGCTCATCACACTCTTGTCGATACACAACACGGCTCAGGCCGGCTTCGAAGACTTGAGGTGCAGTTACCGTGAAAAGGCATGTGAACCGTGCGATCTAGTCCGTCTTACTTTATATGTATAGAGTGCCTTTTAGCTCGAGGATATAATAATAATAATAACAATGCATTTTATTTTGATAGCATTCCCCCATGCTCAAAAGCACTGAACAGTGCAGATGCGCTTCTCGGCATCGGAGAGGGACTGAAGCGACTGGTTGCGGGAGATGATGCGGACATGTGGAAGAATGACACTTTCTTTGATGTTATTAATGCGCTGCTGACAGTTGGGGGAGGAATCGAAGATGATGCCAAGATTTCTGACAGTGGGCGAAATAAGCTCAGTTATGTCACAGTTTAGTTTAAATAAAAAAAAGTGCGCGCCATCCACCGTTTCATCTCAACCAGGCAATGAGTGAGTTGACAGACCTCAGCTTTGACCACCACCTCTAGTGCTGAGATAGATTTGCGTGTCTTCAGCATAAAATCGCTAGCCAAGCCCAAATCTGCGGAAAATGTGTCCCAGAGGCAGCGTGTAATACAAAATAATAATGGACCAAGGGGCAGAGGCCTGGGGGACACCATGAACAAGAGATGCCTGGCTGGATTTACAGTTGTCAAGGCAGACAAACTCAAGCCTATCGCTGAGATACGATTTGAACCAATGGAGATGCCAAGAGTGTGCTCCATTCTGGACGGAAGAAGTGTATGATCATAACAGTGTCAAACGTAGCACTGAGATCGATCAGCAGCAGTGGAAGACTGATCAAAGCCACAATCGGTAGCCATGAAAAGGTCATCGTGACGCGGACGAGGACTGGCTTCACAGCTGCGGCATGCTCTGAACCTAGATTGAAAAGGTTCAAGCGCGTTGTCGTTAGTGACCGGATAGCGTTTGAGCTGGTGGAAACAACGCGCTCGAGCACTTTTCGGCCAGAAAGGGCAAATTGGAGATTGGTCTGAAATTATTGAGATTTCCAGGGCCAAGACCGGCTTTCTCGAGGGTAGGGTTAACTTGAAACGGGAACGGTAGCTGCATCAAGGGGATGTTGTTAACAATGGTGGCAAGGTCACGAATGAAAAAGGGGGGCCGTAATTTGAGTAGTGTAGTGGGAATAGGGTCCAGTAGACAGGTGTGGGATTCATTCTAGATATCAGATCAGAAATGACCCTAATCGAGTGATTTAGATGCAGGGGCAGTGGGGGCAAGGGTCGAGGGATGAGTGACCAAACAGAAGGCACGTGGGTGGGGATGTCACGAAAGGGCTACAGGGAGGACGGGCAGGAGGGGACCGGCAAGGGCAGGAAAAGAGGAAGGGAATGATGGGCAGTGGGAGACGAGGCAGTAATTAAATTAAATATATCTGTCAATGACGTAGCCTTTCGCGACCAATTTTTATTCATAATAAAGGTCTTTGGGTTAGATCACATAGATCGCGTAAGTATAGATGGCACAATGTGTCGACACATTTATACTTACACGATCTATCTGTCGACACTTTATTACTCATGCGATCTCACTCAAAAACCTTTATTATGAATAAACTATTTTTGTTTAGACTATAATATTTTCATTTTTACAAGGTAAGGCCCACGCGACTGAGCTATGTATCTGTTTTTCAGCAGTGACCTGGCTATCACAAATGATAGCTCAACGAAGAGGGTTTATCATCATCATCATCACATGGAAATTTATAGTCGCCAAATACTCTAAACGCGTGTGATGTTGATTCTAAATGTGGAGGATAAAACCGGAGGAGGACCCGGAGAAAAATCCACGCAGTGACCAGCACGGGGAGAGACTCCAAATTTACAGCAGCACTATATCGTCAGGGTCGTGTTGGAACCCATGACCTCCTGAATACCAGACGAGGTAGTTAACATCTCTGACCCACCGTGGTGCCCCATGCCACCTGTGCGCCTCCCAGCCCAGCCAAACAATTCTGCTAGTGACCGCCGCCGCGAACCACTCGCCACTCACCTTGTAGTACTTGCCATTGCTGATGCAGCCGCACTTGTCGGCGCGCACACACTGGTCGTGATCCAGCAGGTAGCCGGCGTCACAAACGCAGCCCTCCACGCAGCCTCCCGCGCACTGACCCTCGCCCGGCCCCCGCGTGCACGTCACAGGGCACGGGGAGGCGCAGTGCGAGTACGAGCTGTTGGCGGGGCACGCCGGGGCGGCTGTGGAGAGGTCACGGATGAGGGCGGAGGGGGGAGAGAGGGGGTAAAGATCACGGTTCGCCTTGGTAGTTATGGAGATGTAGACTCCCTCGATGGTGTACAGGACGTCGTGGTTTCGATCCTGACCCATGATAATGCCTGCTGCTGTAGTTTTGGAGTCTGCGTCTCTTCTCTCTCTCATCATCATCACGGTGGCTAGATGTTAACTACCTCACCTGGTGTACAGGACGTCGTGGGTTCGATCCTGACCCATGATAATGCCTGCCGCTGCTGTAGTTTTGGAGTCTGCGTCTCTCTCTCTCATCATCATCACGGTGGCTAGGAGATGTTAACTACCTCGCCTGGTGTACAGGAGGTCGTGGGTTCGATCCTGACCCTGACAATGCCTGCTGCTGTAGTTTGGAGTCTGCGTCTTTCTCTCTCTCTCATCATCATCACGGTGGCTAGGAGATGTTAACTACCTCGCCTGGTGTACAGGACGTCGTGGGTTCGATCCTGACCCATGACAATGCCTGCTGCTGCTGTAGTTTTGGAGTCTGCGTCTCTCTCTCTCTCATCATCATCACGGTGGCTAGGAGATGTTAACTACCTCGCCTGGTGTACAGGACGTTGTGGGTTTGATCCCGACCTGACGCCTGCTACATATTTGTAGTTTTCGTGTCTCTCTTCGCGTGGTCTCATGGATTTTTTTCCGGTCCTCCGGTTTTTCCCTCCACATTTAGAATCAACTTCACCACGCGTTTAGAGTATTTGGCTGCTGCTATAATTTCCACGTGATGATGATGAGCCACTTCGTTGAGCTATTATTTGTGATAGCCAGGTCCCTTCTGAAAAAAGAGCTACATAGCTCAATGGATCTTACCTGGTAAATAAAATATCTTAATCTATGGGTCTCCGTGTGTCTCTAGGATTATCTTTTTTCTCTCTGGGTGTCTTTGAGTATGGGTCTCTACGCATCTCTATGAATCTCAACAGATCTTTATGTACTACTCTACGTGTTTCGAGTAGTTGGCTGCTGATATAAATTTGCACACGGTGATGATGATAAGCCCCTTTGTTGAGTTGCTATCATTTGTGATAGCCAGTGTCGCTTCTGAAAAGGAGCTGAATAGCGGCTCAGTGGTTGGGGCCTTACTTGGTAACAATACAAAATAGATTAGTTTTAGTTCAGTCTGTGGGTGTCTATGTATATCTATGCATCTCTATGGCTTTAGAGTATTTGGCTCCCACAAGGTGAGCCATTTGGATAAGCTGCTATCAATTGATAGCCAGGGTGTCGATTCTGAATAAGAAGCTACTCACGGCAGAGCGTCTCGTTTCTCCAGCCGTTCAGGGTGACGCCGGCCCTGGCGCAGGCGGCAGAGTAGGTGGAGAGGGCGCAGCACAGCACGGCATCGTCGAAGCCCTGCAACACCAGGTCGAGCACGCAGCCGTCCACGTAGGGCCGTGGGTCGACGGCACGGGCGCAAGCGGCGAAGTGGCCCACGGGGTCGCTAATCGCGCCACACTTGTCGTTCTGTGAGGCCGTGGCCACCTCGTTGGCGCTGGGAGTCTGGCGATTGCCCGTGTCGTCTGAGCCGCTGTCGTTTTCATGCAAAAAAATATTTTTAACAACAATTTTCTTTTTAAAACACGCTTTTATGAAATGTACTAAAACGTTTAAAATAAATATTTTCTGTTCAAGTATTTTGCGTTTATATATGTTTCATAGACTCTTGTTGTAACTGACTCTACATAAAAGCGTGGGGCGCAAGTACTATTTTTTTGCAATATGTCTGGACTCACAATGGGAAGTAAGTGTTAATATATTTTTAATATGTTGTAATTTTAACGTAAAAGTTTTAAGCGGGATGGGGTGGGTGGTTGGGTTGGTGGGCGGGTTGGTGGGCGAATTGGTGGGCGGTTTTGTGGGCGGGTGCATGGGTGAGTGAGTGTGGTAGGTGGGTGGGGTGGGTGGTTAGTGGGTGGGCAGGTGGGTGGGCAGGTGGGTGGGCAGGTGGGTGGGCGAGTTGGTGGCAGGTTCGTGGTGGGCAGGTTTGTGGGTGGGTGGGTCAGTGGGTGGGTTAGTAGGTGGGTTAGTAGGTGGGTGTGGTGGTAGGTGGGCGAAACATTGAAGATCATCGACGTCAGACAGGATGGAGCATCCCAGTTCGTTCCTCGCTCGTGCGGGTACTCGATAGAATTCAGCGTAAAGTAGTCGGGTGGAGTGCGTTGTTGTTCATTTGGTGGACCGGGAGATCGATAGTCGACATTCGGTCGCCGCGTCGATGCAATCCGCCGTGATTTCTCAACTTGACAATGGAATGGGTTCCGTGTGAGCGCTGCCACCTTCTTCTACGAATGGCTATTTATCGCTAACCGATTCTAAAAGCGTTGTGAATATGCGATTTGTCACCACTTTCAATATCCTGGCATCATGCCAGACGTGATGGTAGGTGGGCAAAGGTTGGAAGCTACCAGAGTAGCGGGGGGTTGGCAGATGAGTGGGTGAGGCCTGTGAGCAGTTAGGGTGATGAAGGGAGGGAGTGGCTGCCAGTCTCAACATGTGTCCTGGTTGAGCCTCTTACGACGTTTGCAGTATTAGCTCGGGAAAGACTCACTGACATTTTATATCCACACACGGACCACAACAAAAACCGACATTCGCCACTAAGTGGCGGTGACGTCACCACGGTGATTTTGCAGGCGAGGTGCACTTTGAGGCCACGTGAAGTGTCGAATGCCTGTTGGCAGGGGATCACGGGACAGACCCAGGTACCATGGTTTCACTGACTGAGATGTCTGACAGATGTACCACCTGTTCCCCCTACTGTACCAACTTGCTGAATTTTAGTCGCCCGGCGCTCCGCTCATTGTTTTGAGCGTCGCTCCTCTGCCCTCCATTGTTGTTGGAGGGCGACTGTCTCCAACTGTCCAGTAGCCTCCTTCATGAGCCTCCTCTACAGAGGCCGATCTGATACCACTAAGCTCCATATCCTCTCGCACTACATCACTCCATATCTTCTCTGGCCTGTGTCACACCCATTTAGCCCCTTCTATTTGGCCAAACAAAAGCTGTTTAGGCATGCGGTGGCTGGGCATGCGGGCTACATGACCCAGCCAATGCAGCCTTGCATGATGGAGGAGCTCACCGATGGGACTGTGTCCAGACTTTAAGGATTTGTGAGCTCCTCATGCAATCCAGCCTGGTTAAATGCAGGGTGCATCGTAGGCAGGCCAATCTCAATGTTTAAAACCGGGAAAAAGATGTCCCATTAGGGGAAAAGGGAGGGCAAGACCATGGCTGAGAAGACCCGAAGCTTCGTGTGGAGCGACAGACCAGGTAGCTTCCACATGCAGCCGACTGATTCAGAGTGAGACCTCTGGTGTCAAACCAGAACTGGTCAAAAACACAGTGTCCAGGTATGGAAACCGCTGCACTCTCTCCACAACTACACCACCTATTGGGAGTTGAGGGGTGGAGTGTTTAATGACCCAAATACCCAGGTGGGTATTCAGTTTTGGAGGGGCTGATGTTAAGGCCCCACCTCTTAGTGGCACGCCTCAGGTTCACCAGCAGCACCTCCAACTCCTCAGAGTGAGCAGCAATTACCAGATGATCACCATACATAACATGGTTGACCAATAGGGAGCTATCCCTCGACCGCCCGAGCATCGATTAGCCTCCCATTGTATCTATACCAGATGGAGATTCTTCCAGTACAGCCATCGAACGTTGTCGAACTATGCGGTCGAAATAGATGTTAAATAATATAGGTGCCAGAGGACATCCCTGTCGCACCCCAAGGTGTACAGGGAATGGCTATGACTCCTGGCCACTTAGCTTTACCTGGGCCCGCCCACCATCATGAAGGTCTTTAATGATTGTGAGCAGCGAGTCAGGGATTCCCAGGGGGACCACCACGAAGAACAAAAAAACAACCCAGAGCCCAGGCCTACTAATGGTACATAGGCCTTGACTAGGCCAATAAAGCAAAGATGTAGGTCCTGTTGGAATTCCCTACACTTCTGCTGTAGCAGATGGACAGAAAGTATGGCATCTGTGCAGGATCGCCCTGGCCTAAAACCACACTGGGGCTCCGTAAGCCTCTCCTCAGCGTGCCTGGCAAGACGATGTGGAATAATCCTTGCCAAGACCTTTCTGAGTACACAGAGGAGGGAGAAGCCCCTGTAGTTACAGACGCACAAACATCCACATACACACACTTACGTCTCAGAAGAGCCGGGCTCTGTAATCTTCCAGCTGTTGCCGAAGTTGGTGGCCGACGCAGCACGGTTGCCATCCCTCATCACGAAATCGTCGCTGGGGTCTCCATTCATGTTGGAGCAGAGGCCGCACAGGGCCCCGGCGAAGGAGGCAGGGAGGCGCGCCACGGCGTGGTGGCGCCCGTCATACAGAACCTCGAGCTCGAAGTCACTCCGCAGGCGCATGAAGTTCCCTGCGCGAATCACGGAGAACTCCGCACTCCCATTGGAGTAGTAGTACGGCACGTTGATCTCCACTCCATCCAGCTGTGGTAAATGGGTTGGGATTGGGGGAGGGGGGTGGTTTATCGGTGCTGCTACATTTAGCGAATGCTGCTGACAGGATTGTCCTACCCTGTCTACAGCCGTTCACTACGCAGAGCTGGACCAGAGAAAAGAACGATATCTTACGATTCATCAGACGTTTTGCAGCCTATCATGGCGGTATGTATGGTCCTAAATGTCACGTGGAAAATAGATGGTAAGATCATTAACTCTCGCTGATTGCTCCCACTGCTGCAGCCAATCGGGTGCCAGGACGACAACCCCAATGCAATGTGGCCAACATGTTTTATTTTTATTATTTTATTATTTCCCTTCTACGTGACATAATAAAATATTACATTATTTTATTATGTTAAATTTTTTATTATTTTATTATTTCCCTTCGACGTGACTTTACTGAAAGAACCAAGAAGATGAATATCTGCAGTCACGAAAGCTTTAAATCGATATGTAAGTCTTAACTGCTCGAGAGATATCTCCTCCGATTACGAACTCCCGACATCGTAAATCCTTTGCTTACTCAGAGTGACAACAAGCCTTTTTTTCCCCGCTTAGGCTACCGTCGGCCATTTATGTAACTCTGGCCACAGATCGCCCCCCCTCCCGAACGTGCCCGAAATTCGTCGAAGCTCGTAAGCTAAGTAGGGGGCAGGGGCCTGACCAGCACTGGTAGGTGGGCCCTGCACTCACGTAGACTCTCCAGCCGAGGCCGAAGTGCACGCTGTGGTCGTAGATGTTGACGAAGACATCGCGGGTGTGGGCGATGGACTGGCTGCCGGAGATGAACTCGTTCTTCACCAGCACGTTCCAGCCGGCTCCAGAGCACGGCTGTGTGTGCGCGTGCATGCACACACACACACCACACGAAGATATAGGGCAGTGTTAATTTGGTAAACATTCATCTTTAATTGCAGTTGGGAGTCTTCGTCTAGTCGAAAACCACTTGTGGAGTTTTGGTTAAGCATTTTTTTGTATTTCACTTAGTCATTGTCGGTGTTTAGTCGACTAGATGCAGTCAAATATTCCCTGTTGCATTGTGGCTGCATTTGCGGGCATTAACGCGATGCTGCTGCCCGCTGCATGTTCTTAATTTCGTGCTGTCATAACCTGAAATGAATGGCGAAGTTCAACCAATTTATGACCCGGGCCCTCACTCTTTAGGCCCCAACCTTTTTACACCTTCGGCCCGACTTCTTACTCTTTAGACCCACCCGTTGCCGATTATTTCCCCACTGTCCAATACTCTTTTGGCCCCACGCCTTTCCTTTTGATGCCCCCGCCTCTTTCTGTTTACGCCCCGCCTCCCCCCATTGCGTGGGCTATAGGGAGCTCTCTGTCGAATGGGGCAAACGCTGTCGGCAAGAGGGAATGACGTAACCAAGTACCAGGCATACGCGGCCAACACGGTCGGTGCTAATGTTTTTATTTGTCTACGTGCGCACACGCAGCAGACACTAATTAAGGCTGAGTTGAGCTCAGGGAGGCCCAGCATCGCTTCGGATATCGCTTTGCCACCTACGCTGTGCAGGCTCGCAATTAAAGAGAGCAAGTTAAGGGGGAAAAATGAAGAAGTGAGAGGAAGACTCAAGGTGGTACAAATCACAGAGATGAGAGAGAAATGCGAGTGTGATTTGGGCATGTGGAGAACCAACAGGAAAATGATGTGCGTCAGAAGGTGCAAGTGGAAGGAAAGAGATCAAGAGGAAGGCAGAAGAAGAGGTGGGGGGGGGGGGCAATGTGGTGCGATTGGTCCATAGTGGACCGAGGAGCGGAAAGAGAGATGGCGCAGCAGAGGGCAGCATGGAGAAGGTTGGCAAGGACAACGGAACGCCCCACATGAGTGGGACAAATGTGTGGACGAAGAAGAAAAAGAAGTTAAGGGAATCGTGTTGACTGTGGTCGACAGCGGGATTAGGCTGGGCACATCACGGGCCGTGAGTTGTTGATGGGCACGATGGAAGAACGCGCCCGGAAAAGAGAGAGAGAGAGGGGTCACATCCACCACGAAGACAGAGCTGTATAAAAATCGGGAGCGCTATCTGCAGGACAAACGGGAGATGGCGGCGGCGGCTCCAAGAGGCTCCTTCATCCAATAGCGGATAGATCATGGGTGAGGCTCCCGTACCTGTGTGAGGGCATAGGTGTAGGTGCCTATGAAGTCGAAGGTGCGGCCGTCGAACGTGTCGTAATGCGGGTCGCCCCAGGCGGTGCACTCCACTAGAGCAACAACAACAGCAGCAGCAGCAGCAAGATTAATACGAATGAAGCAACCACATTAACAACATCATCGTCATCACCAACAACAAGCAATGCCAACCTTTCCTGTTGTTAAATCTATTTGCACAAAACTAGGGGTGGCGGTGGTGGCTATGCTGCCTCACATGGCTACCTGTGATCCAGCACTGTAGAGGCAGCAGCAGCAGCGAAGGTTTATGGATCACCACACAATTGTTGTGAAACTCCCTTCCCATGGGCATCGAGGTGGTGCCACGTCCTGGGCTCCCAGGACAGGGCAGTACATCAGAGAATGGGCTAATCTCCATCTGTTCCACACTCCCCGTGCGTGGGTGCAGAGGAGGAGCCGTACCCTTGCCCTGCCAGATAGAAGGCAGATATAGCAGAGTGTGGGCTAATCTCCACCTGCTCCATACCCCCTTCTCATGCACTAATTGCCATCTGTTTGTCATATGTGCAGGGATATAGTGTTGCTCCCTTGTGCAAGGCAACAGCGAGAAGATGACGACTCAGTGTGTGTCTCTGCTGGATGGGCACAATGACAATTGTCTTTGGTGACAACGCAGGAACTCACGGATCTTGTAGTGGCACCCGTGCACCCCATTGCTGTCCGTGCCACAGAAGTTGAAGGTGAGGTCGCAGGAGTTCGACTTGCACTGGATGTTGTTAGGAGATACGCATGTGCACTGCATGGCGCACCCGGGCCGCCAGAACGCCTCGTTCAGCTGTACAGGGGCGAGCAGGTGGAGGGAGCAGAGAGGGTAGATAGTCTCATCACATGCGGGGGTAAAAATAGCTCCCTACATACCACCATCCATAAGGCTAACCCTACACCCAATGATAACTGCTAAACCCTAATCCCGAGCACCCTAATCCCTCCATCCTAAGTCGACATCCAAAAATCAAAATTCTTAACCCGAACCCCAAAAATCTAACTGAAACAAGAACCCATGAACCATAATCCCTAATGCTCACTTCAAAACCCTCACCATAAACCCCGATCACCTAACCCTCATTGCTAACCAATCAATCTCAACTATAACCCCTGAATCAGAGGTAGGGAACCTTGGGGGCCCGTGACCTCAATCATGTGGCCCATGACCACATGAGGCTGATCGCTTCAAAAACAGACCCACAAGCGGAATCCATCGCCGGGGCGGATCGGAGTGCGGAGCGGCTGGAGCCACTCCCATGGTAGTTGAGCCATCCCCGAGGCACGTGGTCTCTCTTGGCAGCGGACATACCTAGTGCCGGAGCGAAGTGGAGGGCAAGTGGGCGGGCCACTCACCTTGTAGTAGAGGCCGTCCGTGTCCCGGCACCCACACTGGCCTGGCTGTAACGCATTGGTCGCCGTCCCACAGCTGGGTGCTGTCGGCGCACTTGCAGTCCTCCACGCAGGGGTCCGCGCACTGTGCTGGGGCCGCGGGTCGTAGCATGTGCCGGACACGCGGTGGCACACGAGCTGAACCGCGTGCCCGCGCCACAACTCGTCACTGCGAAAGAGACAAAGACCCCCGCGTAGCCTTAACATTCTGTTGAGGAAAGTGTTGCGAGTGGTGCCGATGAAGGCCGGCCACGGTGGCGCATGAGGGGGTAAGTGGCCAGCCCCATGGCACGCCGCTCCGAAAGAAACAAAGACCTACCCCCATGGTGTAGGCCTTTTAACAAAGGTCTCCCACGTTCCCGAAGTGGATCATGAACAAAAGGCTGCATCGGTCAGGTGGGAAGCAGTGCGTAATTAACATGACCAGTTTTATTTTTATTGTCACCTACGTGACTTTACCGAAAAAACCAAAGAGTATGGATCCTTGCAGTCACGAAAACTTCAAATATAAAATGACCAGTTTTGCGTGCTCATTTCACTTTCATAACAACTGCGGCTGTGATTTCAAGAATTTCGTCAACATCCAGAGTAGTGGTGCTGGCTATCTTAGAGTGGCAGTGGTCGTGTCACTATGGTTCTCTGCGGTGAGTCATGAGGTTCTTAAGAACAAGCGGCGCTGATATCGTTACTACTACTACGACGACTCCGCCTCACCAAAATAAAATGAACGTCCAACCGCTCACAAGTCCACGATTCAGCGGTGAACGGTGACAACCCACCCAATGACCCGCAGCGTGGAGACGTTTCAGAATGGAGAAGGGGGTTAGATGAGTGTTGGGATTTAGATAGCAGTAGGAAAGTCCATCCACCACCACCCGCCAAAGTTACCGCAGCTGGTGCCGTTCTTCCACGGGTCGGCGAAGCTGAACCCGGCCGCGTTGCAGGCCGCCACGTACGCCTCCAGCGACTGGCACAGCACCGACACATCCAAACCCGACAGCACCATGTCGAAGACGCAGTCGGTAAAGTACGGCGCGGGGTCAACGGTCGTGAAGCACGCGGCCAGTGTGCCATTCACGTCTTGTAGCCGCCCGCAGTTCTGGGGGCTGGATGCGATCGCCGACTTGCCGGGGTGCAGGATAATGTCGGACGAGGCTCCCGTGTCACTGCTCCACTGTGGGGGCACGGTTCACGAAAGGAAGAATTGCAATGTGAGCACGTGGCGCTTGTTGAAATTCCACCGCAGCGCACAATACGTACTACTGTATGTGTGTACTATTGAGACCTCCTTTACCAGTGGCAAAATATAGTAGTAGGTTTTCACCCTTTAAACTGGTACAAAAACTGACATCTTTATACAAGGGGTCATGTGGTCCAACACCAATGGAGACTAGGCTCGAAGAAAAGCTGTCTCGGGTGTGGACCAATCAACTTCAAGGACAGTGCATATCATTATCAGAGTTGTTTCTTTTTGTTTGCATTTTGACTGCTTGTGTTGTGGTTATTGCAAACATGATGCCTTGTATAAAGGTGTCAGTTTTTGTACCAGTTTAAAGGGTAAAAACCTACTGCTGTATGTGTGTAGTTGAACTTCTTTGGCATCGAATGCAGCCAACTGCGTGAATCGTAGGTGTTGGGGGGGGGAAGGACAACAAACTAAACACACCAACAAGAAGCAGTTCTAAAGAAATTAATTTCTCAATTTAGATGACGATTTAAAAGTGCATCATAGCAGACGGCCACAGAAGCGCATCTGAAAGCGCCGCGTGATTCGGTGGCCATCTTTGTTCGACGGCCAGCCAAAAGCACTACTCCCAACCTTCGAGTTGCTATGCACCAGCTCCATCACAGTGTGCATATGCGTGTGCACATATGTGCGCGTGTGCGTCGTAGCGTAAGGGGAGCAGTGGCGCATTGGTTAGCACGCTCCACTACAAACCATTTTTCCCCACTCGTGGCCACCACCAACACCGATGACGATGACCTTTCCCGGGCCTGGGCCTCTGCTAGGTCGACTCAGTCTCGAGTGAGTACCTGGTGCAGTTTATAGTAAACATCGCCAGTCCCGATACAGCCGCTTAAGGCTATCCGCCCGTTAATGCTATACAGCCCGTTTAAACTACACAACCCATATAGGCTATACAGTTTGTTAAAGATATACAGTGAGTTTAGGCGATGCAGCCAGTTAAGGAGACCATTGTCTTTGTAAGTTCCTACACGGCACCTCTCTGCGTTCCTCCTCCCGGGAACCTCCCAGCTGTTGCCAAATGTGGCCGCGTCGGGAGCCTGGGAGTGATCGGGCATGGAGAAGTCGTCGCTCTGGTCACCGTTCCACACCCCGCACACACCACACGTGCCGTTCCAGTACACGTCGTGGTTCAGCAGAGACACCACCACCCTGTTCCAACCTGTGGGTGATGGCGGGGGGGGGGGGGTAAAGGGACAGACCGCGTCATGACATATTTCGCAAGTGTTTGAATAATCAATAGAAATCCTTCAGAATAACAAAAGGTCAAGCACCAAGTTCACACCGGGAAACCGAACGTCTAAAACGCAGATCATCGTAAGTCGGACCATGGTAAACCCGGCCGCCGCCTGTGTATTCCCTCCGTGTGTTTGACGGACGGTCTCGCGAAACGACATTGATCGAAATTGACATCGGGGTGAGGACTCTCCCTGCAGAAGACGCGACCACGGCGCAAACTTCCTCCCTCCTAACCCCCTCCTCCCTCCCTCCTCCCCCTTCACCTTCCCCTCACCATCGTATTCGACGCTGAAGAAGATGTCGGTGGTGAGACGCACGTAGCTCCTGGAGCCAGTGATGCGGAACCTCTCCCCAGGCTCGTAGTACGGCAGGTTGATGGCTTGCCCATCGAGCTGTGACGCGAACGCGGCGGCACAGTGGTGCGGGTCAGTGAGAATTCTGCGGCAGTGTTTTTGCAAGCACGGTCGCTGCTCGCTTTAAGCAGCCTCAGCATCTCAAGGTTGAGCAGAAGGGTAGCAGCCTTCGCGTGGACCCACCCTGTCGTCAAGCGAGGAATCACGGCAAAACTGCCGTCGACACGGCGACCGAACGCTGACCATCGATCTCCCTCTCGGGTCCCCAGAACAACAACAGCAACAACAACACGAGGCCACACTAGTCGCCCCAGTTCAGGGCCAAACAACGACAGCGGAGCCAGATGGGCCCTGTCTGGCACGATAGTGGAATAACAGCCTCTCCTTTTTACAGTGAGCGTTTGAACAGTCCACGTGGCCACACGCAGTGATTTCCTGCTATTGCCGGAGGTACCTCGAAGGGGGAGGGGGGGTGGTGATGGGGGGTTAATCTCCTGGCTCTGCCAAACGGGGTTTGGCTGGGAGACGTCATTGACACATGTCCCCCCGGGGCCTCCAATACAAACTCAAATGGATATTTTCAAAGTGTTTTAGTTAGAGGTGCAGCAGTCACCAGTCCCTGGTGCCCACCCAGAGCCCTCCTGTTGGCCACTGTGGCGGCTGCAAGTGCCATGAGGGTATCAGCCTCGTGGCACCGCCAATTAACATGGTTGAAATGAGCTTTCACTCCCTTGCACTCACCCAGACGGCGCCGCTCTTAAGAAAGGAGATAGTGTAGCCGTAGATCTCGGTGTGCACCTCCCGCGTCCAAGCAAAGTCCGTGTGGCCCCGGTATTCGTTCTTGGCGAGCACTCGCCACGCCGTTGGCTGCTGCTGCCCGCCCAGGCAGTTGGACGCCAACACGAAGGTGTGGGTGCCCATGTAGTTGAAGAGCCGCCCGTCAAACGAGCTGTAGTGGGGGTCGCCAACGGCGTAGCACTCGGCTGTGGGGGGGGGGGGGGGGGGGTGCCAGAGACTTTATCGCAAAATATCGTCACAACCTCAAAATCTTTTATTTCTAGATTTGAAGCTTTCGTGACTGCAAGGATTCATATTCTTAGGTTTTTTCGGTAAAGTCACGTAGGTAAAAAATTTAATTAATAAAAAGTAAAATAAAAATCAAATAAAAATCACGACGTTTCGGAGGCAACACAAGCTTCCGTCTTCAGGTGGAACAGCCATAGCACGATAGCTGTATCAAGTGAGAGAAATTCCAAGAACAGTCACAGCACGATAGCTGTATCAAGTGAGAGAAATTCCAAGAAAACCGTATTTTTATATATACTGGTTGAGGGTGGGAGGAGCCAAGGTAGGCCCTGAATAGTATTTTTGTGAGGATCGGTGCGGCTGAAGCACGCTGTTAGGAAAGAGCCTTTGTGTAAACTAGGTGTGGATGATGTAAAGGTGCATGTAAAAGGGACTGAGCCTTTTTGTTATGTAGAGATGATGCGGCTGAAATCGCTGCCAGGAAATTAGTCTTTGTTGTGTAGAATGGTTGACTGAGCCTATTATTATGTAGAGGTGGTGCGGCTTAAATCTGTGTTATATTACACTAAAAATGGTTTTATGTATGAGTCATTGCTTTAAAATGTCGCAAAAAAGTGTTCTCATAAAAATAAGACTTTTAACGTGTACAGGGCTGCTTCAAATTGCTCATACAAATGGTTTTCAATGAAGTATTTGACAAGTGGAAATGCTGCTTAAAGGTTATTGAACTCATAATTGATTATACATGTGTACGTTGTCTTGTACAGTATGGTACAGGTACTGTAAATGTACCTAGTTTTATGTACATGAAAAATACGTATTTTTGTGGCTAGGCAACATTCTACTAAGTTACGGTCCCTATTCCGACCTTGTTCCATTTTTTATTGCGTTACACAGGCAATGTTTACACTCGTAGGTCCCTACCCCCCCTATCCATGAACATGGAGTAGTATTCCTATGGGGGAAAGGTCCCATTATACGTGGTCTCGTTATAAGTCACAACTTTCCGGTCCTTAATAACCCTCGATGTATATCAGGGACCCACTGTAAGTACATTATGCATGCACATTCTGACGTTTGACACCGCTGCAACTTCAGCGATTGGGCGCGGCGACGCTCACCGTAGACTTTCTTGCGCAGCATGAACACCCAGTCCTTGTGGCCGTGCGTGTAGCTTTTCGTGATGGAGCCATTGACGACCATCATGGCGGCGCCCTCGTCCACGGTGATGTAGAGCGGGACGCCGCCGCTGAACACGTAGGGCGGCGTGGTGAAGCGGACCGCCGTGCCGTTGGGCAGCGGCGTGACCGTGGTGCCGTCCACGCGGTACACCTCCCGCCCGCTGCGCAGCTCCCAGAAGCGGAAGTACCTTGAGACGGTAGGCAGGACGATCTGGTGGGGGCAGGGGCAAGGGAGAGGGTGGAGTGGAGTGAGTAGGGCGTTGTCGTCTTCTGGCCATATGGCTGCTAATTTAAACGCAGAGCCTCGAGTTCAATTTCACATTCGAGTGGTTATTCGATGGATAACAACCACGTCAGGAGCATTGGAGTGGCATCGCTGTGATGTCTACCTTCGTATTTGTGGATCAGGGCATTGCATCGTTATATGTTGTACGGTCTCTGTTCTGGGGTAGTGATAGGAGCTGCTGATTTGGATATAGAGCTACAACTACAATGTCACATGCAGGTGGTCAAGCGACAGACAACCACGTCAGGAGCAGTAGTGGAGTAGCTGTATCATCATCATCATCATCACCACTGTGATGTCTCCTTCTTTGAATTTGTGGATGGGGGCATTGAGCCATTACACGTTGTGTGGTCTCTGTTCTGGATGACCACGATCGCACCACGACTACCAGAAAGTTTTTAATTTTCCATTTGTGCATCTTCAAGTATGCCATGGTTTATGCAGAGTGGACCTTGAACTGAGTGGGACAAACACGTGGAAGCAGACGAAGAAATTGCATATGCACATCAATCGTGAGAAAATACGTTCCCTTGCCCACCTTGTCGTTGAAGTTGATCGTCCACTCGATGGGGAAGTCGTTGGTGGTGATGTTGTCGTAGGAGAATGCGATGGGTCCGCCGGTGCCTAGAGTAGACATGAGACACGTGACACACCGGGGCATTAGTGCTGCCCATAGACTCGTCACACAGATACCACCGACTCATCCATCCGAGACCCATAGACTCGTCACACAGAGACCCATAGGCTCATCACATAGAGACCCACAGACTCGTCACACAGAGACCCATAGACTCATTACTCAAAGACCCATAGACTCGTGTGCCACCGTGCCGGAGTGGCGATGTTTATGTGGCACATTAGGAATGGATCACTCTTTTAATTATATCTTTGTGCAGCAAGGGAGTAAAGTGTGGTTCTGTGAAAGTCCTGATGTGTTGTGCAGTGAATCAATTTATGTGTGTACAGCAGCATGTGATGACTGAGTTGGGCCTGTAGGTGGCTGGCAGGGTTAATAAATAACCGCACGTGTAAACCAGCCACATGGTTAATGGCGACTCGGAAGAAATTATGTTGTAACACGTGCTGTTGCATTTTACAGGTAAAGGACCCAAAGGTTGTTTTTGATCGTTATATAAATGTTCTAGACTTGTTCTAGACGTTAAGCTTGGCTTTGAATTGTTCGTTTGTGATATATGCAATTAGAGGCGTTTTAGCACTGCATTGTAAAGGGATGACGCACTGTAATTACTTACTGTCATTGTAATTCTTTAACTCTAATACTGTTTAGTCTATAACCATGCCCATGTACCCAGAGTATGACTACTTGCAATGCTATTCAGAATAGAACACATGTAAAGTAGTAAGCTGTACAATGGTGATATACAGTACGGATACTGTACACATACAGTACATATAACGGGTGTAAGATACCGATATAAGTGGATGGTATAGATAGACATACAGCTCAGGATTAAAGGAATATTGAATAGTGATGTGCAAATGTGATTGTCAGAGACAAAGAAGGGTTATCAGTAGTAGAATTGGGTTTAAGAGAAAACTGTTAATGAATAACCGCACGTGTAAACCAGCCACATGGTTAATGGCGACTCGGGAGCAATGCTGGTTGTAACACACGTGCTGTTGCATTTTACAGAGTGACGGTGCTGTTCTTCACAATATTAATATTAACCACAATAAATGTGCTTGCCCTCGATTTGGAGCACCTGCCCACGTCCTTCATTTCGAGTGTGCAACATTTACACACCCCACTAGGTAACATCACAAATCATAGCTCAGTAAAGTAGCAGCCAAATACTCAAAATGTATGTTTCAAAATGTGGATGAAAAAACCGGAGGACCCGGAGAAAAATTCACACGACCACGTGGAGAACATGCAATCTCCAAATATACGGCAGGAATCAGGGTTGAAATTGAACCCACGATCTCCTTGTATACCAGCTGAGGTAGTTACTGTATCAATCCACAGTGTGTGTAATGATATAGTAACACTGTTGCATATCCTCAGTTATTTGTCCTGCCATCTTACTACGTGGCATTGCGTATTGTTAGTACATCGTATCTCGTCAAACTTTCCTGGCACTTTTAAAGAGAGCATATCTTGCGTTAAACGAGGCCTCCCAATTTACGCATATTCATGATGTAATATGAATGCGAATGAACGTGCGTGCAGGGCTGAGCAATGTGATTGGCTCACCTTGAACGACGACATTGACGCAGCGCAGCTCGGTCTCCTGGCTGCTCGCGCACGGCACACATGGGCGAATAACGCACGGGTGAGTGACACGTGCAGGCGAGTGATGCCCGAGTGAGTAACGCGCGCGGGTGAGTAATGCGGCCCACACTACCATCTCAACCTTCCATTATCCTCGTCCCAGAACTTGCAATCCCATAAATAAACAAAAAACATCGACCTAAAGCAACACACTTCTTGACCTGCTTTATGTACCTATGTTAAACTTCTTTGGCACTGTATGTAGTGAACCGCGCTAATCGGAGGTGCTGGGGAAGTACAACTAAACATAACAACAAGCAGTTCTAATAAATACGTTTGTCAAGATAGATTATTTAAAAGTGCATAGCTTCGGTGGCTTCCTAATATTGGAAGATTATTGAGCGCAAATAAAGATATCCAAACTGTTGATACTGATAAGGGCCAATGTCTCGTGAGGTTATGATAATAAAAAAACATATTTATTCAATGAAGGTAACTACCTTAAAATTAAATGAGACCCAACCAATGCCTTTGATTGTAAGACTACTGCAATCATTGCCACGTTGTCAATTCCCAAGAAAGAGTAAGACCTGATCAAACTAAGGGCATCAAAACCATCAAGACTTCATGGATTGCCAATAATTCACAAACCTGATGTTCCATAAAGACACATAGTACAATAGGCCCTGCCACAAATGAACACAATACGTAACAAAACAAATACAGACCTACATCAACAGGGCCTCTTCGCTCATTAAAAACTCAGAACATCTTGTAAATATAATTAAATATATTAAGCTTAACCCTAATGATATTCTGGTAAGTTTCGATGTGACTTCCTGTTCACGAGGGTTCTGCTGAACGAGCCAATTAAGTTACTCGATCCTCTGGTAACTAGTACAGGTTTACCCAACGATAACCCACGACTAGCTCAGAAATGTCTAAAGAACACCTATTTTTCGTGAAAATGTGATTTCTATAAACGAAAGGAAGGAGCCGCAATGGGCTCTCCTTTGTCTCCTGCCATTGCGAATTTGTACATGGAAGACTTTGAAGCAAAAGCAATAGCTTCA
The DNA here is from genome assembly GCF_018977255.1 of Callorhinchus milii. Lineage (NCBI taxonomy): Eukaryota > Metazoa > Chordata > Chondrichthyes > Chimaeriformes > Callorhinchidae > Callorhinchus > Callorhinchus milii. Next base: position 34,388 of record NW_024705297.1, on the reverse strand, counting down.
AGCACACAAAAACATATATTTGGTTTATATATGTGGATGACACATTGGTAGTCTGGTCACATGGTAAAGATACACTTAATGCATTTTTAAATCATCTCAACTCGCAAAACCCATTCAGTTCACCATGGAAGTGGAGGTGGATAACACTCTCCCATTTGTGGATATTCTGCTCAGGCGCGGCCGAAACAGTAAAATAACACACAGCGTTTGCCAAAATAAAATGCACACGGACGCCTATCTGAATGTGGAGTCACACCATCACCCCACACATAAATCCTCTCTCATTAAGTCGATCATACATCAGACTAGGAATGTGTCAGATGGTGAAATTCTGAGGAGTGAAATTAAACATGTTAAAAAAGCGCTGCAATTGAACGGTTACAATGATGCACAAATCAACAGGACAATTCATGCTAACACCAAATCAAATAGCACAAGTATAGAAATTGACTAAGAAATTTAAACTATTAAAATACCGTGAATTTCGGGAGTAACTGGTAAATCAGCCAGATTTTTGAAGAAAAAAAAGTCCGGGTAAGATTTGGCATGGTACATAAAATAAAAACGAATATCTGATACTGAAGATGTATTACCAAAGCTATCAACAAAAGGTGTGTACCGGATTAATTGCTCCTGTGGTAAATGCAACGTTGTTCAGACGGGACGAATGTTCAGCATGAGACTAAAAGAACATACTCTTTGGTTCTTTCGGTAAAGTCACGTAGGTATAAAATAAATAAATCACGACGTTTCGGGTGCAACACAAGCGTCAAGATTGAGCCGCCTCTACGGGGAGGTTTTCACACATCTATTCCCACCTGATGACGGACGCTTGTGTTGCGCCAAAAAAGTTGTGATTTATTTCATTTTATACCTACGTGACTTTACCAAATAACCAAATAGTATGGATTCCTGCAGTTACGAAAGCTTCAAATCAAGACTAAAAGAACACCAAAGGCATATGAAATAGTCCCAAATACAACTCGGCAGTTGAAGAAAACACGTGTGCCAAGAAAGTCATTCAAATGCCACCCCCCCTCCACTCCTTGTCTGCCGGCTCTACTGACGCGTTGCTGTCGGAAGCGTAGAAGCAGATCTGGTGGCTCTGCATGTCCTTCGGTCCCGGTGTCCAGCTCAGCGTCGTGTGGAAGAGCTTCGAGTTTCCAGCGTCGGCCTCCAGGGCACCCTTCTGCACCCCGACAGGCGCGATGGTTCCCAGCCGCATGATCGTCACGCTGTGCGGACAGACACGCACAGACACACATGGACACACAAACACAGGGACACACGCGAAACACACGCACATACATACGGATACATGGACACATGTGGACACATGGACACACGCGGAAGAATAAGGGGGGGGAATGGATGGAGAGGGAGGTCATGGTGGTCAAGCGGTCACCAAGACGGGTGCCACCGAGGTCACCACACCTACTGATCGTCATCTCTAGGGGGTGGTGTGAAATCTCTAGGGGGTAACGAGACATCTCTCGTGGGTAGTGAGTCATCTCTAGGGGGCAGTGAGACATCTTTAGTGAGCAGCGAGTTCAATGAGCGTCTCTCCCGGTTGACGATGTCACCACCGCTCGTTCACTCACTCACCCTGGTGCCGCGTCGCTGGGCAGGGTGATGTCCACCTGCAGCTGGAAGGGGAGCCCCTGCGTGGCATGGAACATTTGTCCGGCACGGGGGGTTGCTCCCGTGAACAGGGGATCCGAGCACGAGCTTCCCGTCTCGACTGCCAAAGCAAAAAGACGGCGGGGGGTGCGGGTACATGTTTTACTCGCGCGGTTCAGATCAGAATGTCAGAATCTTTATTTTGACTGCAGGAGGAATCTGATGAGATGTGAAGCTCTTTTCTCACAGATGTCTAGTTAGGGGCACGGGGTCAGTAGGTTCCGACAATAAACAATGCACAACAACCATCAGAGAACAAAGTATAAAAAGGTGAGCAAATCAATAAAGGAATACAAGTTAAACTGGGCTGTTTTTTTATCATACCTGGTAAAGCCCACTTGAGCTATGATACATTATATTTCAGAAACGACCTGGCCACAAATGATAGCTCAACGAAGTGGCATATCATGTGGAAATGTATCACAGCAAAATAATCTGAATAATATAGATGCATGTTTCTAAATGCGGAGGGAAAACCCGGAGGACTCGGAGAAAAAAATCCATGCGACCACCAAGGGGAGTGTTGTATCCTAACCCTTCTTCCATAATTGAGATTAATAATATTTGATGATTTTTATATATTATCTTTTTACTTGTTTTTTTGTAATGAGTGAAACACACCAAGCGCAGCAAACTGCAAAACACCAGGTGTTGTTAAGTAATGAACCGGAGGAGGGCTAGGATGGCAGAATTTACAACCTTGCTTCAAGGGAAGATAAGGCCTGATGAACGGGCACATGTCACCCGTGCAGGCGGCAGAGACAGTGGGAGTGTCAGCCAGACATAGTTAAGGCAAAAGCCCAATCATCCTGCATGGTTTTAAAGTAACGTCAAAATTCGAAATTCAACAACAGAGTAGGCTAAATTATCGATCCTCGCGCTCGCTCAAATTGGAGACCAGGCTGCGAGCTACATCAATGAACCATTGCCCATTTGCTAATCCAATACTGAATGTTAATATTACTGAAGTCAAAACGAATTCTATGACCTCAGCACATGGGCAAATAATAGGGCAGTGTCGACTCAAAGGCAATGGAAGAAAACAGAGGCGCCTTTGTCTAAATCACAACCACAGAAAGCCAGGAATCATCACTGATTGTGTGTTCAGGAATTCCGAGCTAGTTAGAACACGTGCACAGGGGGGGAGCTGATGTAAACAACCCTGCGCGTCTGGATGTGAGGGGGCCTTGGACCTGGAATCAAGAATAACACTCCCAGAGCAGAAGGTTGGACAGGGGGAGAGGTGATTTAAAAGAGGGTTGTATATCTCTCAAGGCACAAGACCCAGCTGAGTAACAAGGCTGCGGGGGTCACCAGAAGTTCGCATTCGCCTAGTTAAGACAAAAAGCTCAATTATTCTGTATTGCTATTAAAGTAACGTTAAAGTCGGAATTTAACAACAGGGTAGGCTAAAGTTATTGATATTCACACCCACTCCAATTAAACCAGGCCACAAGTTACGCCTACTGAACCATCACCATTATTAAGTCAATATGAAATGTTATTTCCATACTTTAATACTTTCTATACAACTCGACCCGAAGCATATGACAATCAGAACCTTCCTAAGTCAAAATTGAATCGCACCCAGACAGGAGCGAATAGTCGATATAAGGTTGACGAGGGAAGGAAATTAAGAGCACGGCGAACTGCAAACGTAAGCAAAAAGCCGGGAACAACACCAGCCCAGCAACAGCGAGTGGGGCTTCGACAGGCCATAAAGTAGAATAATAACTCCCGGGGTCAGGGGACACAAGAAGAAGCAGGCAGACAAAAACCAGAACTGACTCCAAGGTTCAACCGCCCTCACCTACTCAGGAGTGACGGAAATTAATGAGGCCTTGAATTAACGGCAGGCAACAACAACGGCGAGCAGAGATAGGGTGGGGCAAAGACTGCGGGCTATGAAATACAGCTTTGTGTCAGTAAAGCTCTGACAAACAAGTTAAGTTAAAGACATCACAATACATAATATCGCACATAACATCAATGTTAACGCTATTCACCGTAAACTATATTCCGCTTATATAACCATGCAGGCACCAAGGAATACGAATTCCTAGGATCAAGAAACTTACCCCTTAACCTAAGATATCGGAAATAAATTAATAGTAATAAGTATATGCATGAAAAGACAAAAGTAAAACTTATGGAAAAGCCAGGATAACGGGATGAATCACCACCAGGTCGAATATAATACATAATAAAAAAAACGATGTTAAACCCAGGGTCGGAGAGAAAGGGAGATCCCGGCCGTCTTTGTATCCCCGCAGCGCGGGATAGGAGTGTGTATACGCTCGGGGAAACACCTCCACTGGAGTCAAGCACCACGATGGGAAACGACAGACCTTAGGTTACATACAGAATCATAACTGTGAAATAGTAAGGGACAAATGTTAACTTAAAACTTTTAACCATTTCTTTGTGCGCCGGGTCGGAGAGAGTGTTGCCCCTCCCTCCAGGTTGTGCAACACGAACAAAGACGCCTATGAGACGATTTGTAACGTCTGTGTTTTGGGTTCATGAAGAAGGCCAGACAAGAGATAAATTGCACCCAGACAGAGAGACGACTTCGAGGCAATTTGTAACATCTGATTGTTTGCTCGTGGGTTTTATGGAGGGAGTGTGACAACGGAATATACCGTCAGTGATGCACACAAGGACACACGGACGTACGGACACACACATGGACACACCTGCCTACGGACAGATCCTGACACAGCAAAAATCGGAAGCCCCGCCTTGTGGGCGGGATCCAGGGGGATTTTTCGGCATAAAGTAAAGGATCCTGAGCATTGGAAACCAGTGCGACGGGAGGGTCCACTCAGAAGCTCGACCGGGAGGGTCGACTCAGGAACGAGTGCGACCAGAGGGGTCCACTCAGGAGTGCGACCAGGGGTCCACTCAGGAGCGCGACGGGAGAGTCGGCTCAGGAGGAGTGCGACCAGGGGTCCACTCAGGAGTGCGACCAGAGAGTCGACTCAGGAGCGAGGGCGACCAGCGGGTCGACCCAGGAGCGAGCTCGACCGGGAGGGTCGACTCAGGAGCGAGCTGCGACCAGCGGGTCGGCTCGACTCATCTTCAGCTCGTCAACCTCTGCCGCCGGAGGTCTCTGCTGCCGCCGGAGTGGTGAGCGTCGCGGTTGGCGACGATCCAGCGCTGCACGCTACGAGCGAGTTGTGGGCGCCACCTACCGACCGGGTTCCGAACTGCGACAGCGTATCAACAGCCATCCGAACCACCACGGTGACAGGGGATCGACTGATACGTATGACGCGCACCGCCCCCTCACCACACGACCACCAGGCGTCTGTTTGACCTAAAGAATCGACTCCGAACACTGACTATTCAAGACAACTCTTACCACTCAAAACACTCGAACCCATAAGCCATCCGTGGCTGGAAAGCATCACAACGAGACCGAGTGATGGCCTCCGTCGTTTATAAGAGTATTCTTAATTTTTATCTTTAATATTTAGTGGGCTGTACTCTTAATCGCATAAATTCCCAACAGATCCATCAATACGAACTGATTCTTGGCACCTCCTTCCGCCGAGCCACGCTCACGTGGGGAGTGGTGGCCCACCGGATCCTTATCAGGTGATCTGGTCCCCAATTAGTAAACTTGGTATAAGATAACGAGCTTCGGAAAAGGAGCACCGTCGCAGGCCCTTACTCCGAGCCGTTCTGTTGTCAGATAACCTGCCGATGTATCTGTTGAGATTGGTGCCTTTAAGAATAATAACTGTTTTTGATTGTTTTTTTTTTATCGCCGTATAATCTTTCAAGTATCTTTCAGTCATAATCGCCGCACGTACTCGCATCCTCTACAGAATATTCAACTGTTCCGTGACCCAAGGTGTTAACAACGTGATAAGGGTTGCGTATGATCAATAAGGAGTGCGGTACTGCGTGAACAATATTGAGTATAATCATTCATTAACGTTAAGGTTTTCTTAGCATAGTATTTGCATGTTTTAACGACTCTCTCTCTCACTAAGAACCATCGCGTTATGCGGGATCCATGTGCCGTTGTCAAAGTGAAATCAGACAATCGTTGATGATACTGTATTGATGCCGTATTGACGTTCCGGGATTGAGAGTTCGCATACTATATCATAGTTAAGGTTGAATTAGTAATAAATTGATCAATACAGAAGTGGTTGTGTGATTCTTTCCTGAAATCTATGCATAAGATCTGCTTCTGCGTTGAGATTTGAACTTGGTGACCTTAATAAACACACTAATACATACTCAGTAAATGTTAAAGCGATAACGGGGTGAACCGGGGTCTGGTTATCATAACGACTTGCATTATCATAATTACACCCACTCGCATAATTAATACGATTACCTCTCGAATTGGCATAATTAAAATGTGCGTAATTACATAAATTAACATATTTCCGGATAATTACACATTTGGCCAAATTTCATTTAATTATTATTATTTCCACTGAATATTCATAACCCACATATACAACATAATAATTTCACCCACGCACGCATACAACATAACAAATTTTCATACCCAACATATACAACATAATGGGGGCTCGTCTTCCGGGATCTCTCGCAGACAGTTATGCATGAATTCAGGAACGAATCACTGATGTGTTAATCAAAGTGTTGTGAACTAACGTTGCCTTGTGATTGTAAACGGGGGTATACAAACAAAACGCGCTCTGAAGGGAATACCAGAGTAGCAGAGTATAACAAAGACAGCTGGGCTGAGATTATTTGCTCGAGTTGAACTGACGCATCCTGTGATACAATTGTTTATATGCACTCTGAAAAGAAATATTAAGGTAACTCTTGCCATACTTAAGATGCTAGGATTAAGAACAATATTTGAATGGGTTACGGGATACGGGGAGCTCGTATTTAAACGTACCGACCAATCTGTTACAAAGCAGTACAGTCAGAGAGACATATGGGAAGGGAGCTGTATCGATAACACGAACACACCTCGGGGGAAACTAATTGACTGGATAAAAAGTAACGAAGGCAAACACGATGCAAAAACTGCAGAGAAGGCAGGACAGGACTCATACCTTCTCACACAGGCATACAGACAGGGATTGTGGAATGAGGGAAAATTTGGAAAGGAAACGGGAGAGAAATCGTCTCTAATAAACGACGAGAAATGTCCTCACACCCTCGAGAGGGAGGAGAAATCAAAGCTCGCGACACCAGCGAAACTCACAGACGTTGAGCCACAGAATAAATATGGAAGTAACATCAAATCACTCTCTTGGGTACGTGGACAGAGTCCAGGGATTGATCGCACAAAAGTTAAAGTAAAATCGCCAGGACATGGTACACTAAGGGCAGAGGCAAAAACTGAAGGGAAATGGCAACACGAGCGACACGGCCCTGGGCGCGCACACAGAAAATGCACACCACTTAAACACAAGAGACACAGCACAGACCAAAGTGACAGATTGCCTGATGATAACTTGTTTGATGATGACGCTGTCAGCAATCAACTTTCGGAATACCTGTTCACCAGTAAAACCCTTAAGTTGATGGACATGGCTCTAGTCAGAATTCCCGATTTTGACCCCCACAATAAGACTATGGATATCCACACACATATCGCGACAGTGGAAGAGGAGGCAATGATTAGAGGGCTGAGGAGACGGGATGAAAAAGCGAGTTTGTTGAAACGGACCTTACATAAAGAATCTATTCCATGGGTAAAGTCACTACCACACAAGGTTAGAAATGATTTTAAACAATTGAGCCATACAGAAGATGTTAAGGCCCATAGAAGGAAACTACTTAAGGATGTGATGAAATGTGGCAAAGCCAAACGTGACGTAAAAATTGCAGAAATAGCGAGGGTAGACTCGTATCTCCTCGCACAGACAGACAGAGAAAGATTATGGAATGAGGAAAAATTTGAAAGGGAGAGACAAGAGAAACTGTCCTTAATGGTGCAGGTAGAGCGTCTGCACGCCCTCGTGAGAGAGAAAGAATCCGCACTAAATGCACCAGTGAAACACCCAGACGTTGATACACAGAACACATACGGGAGTAACAATTTACCACACTCCGAGCCACGTGGACGTAGCCCAGGGCCAGATCCCACAATGAGTATGGCTACTATGCAAAGCAATTTTGATAAAGTAACACCCTCGCAAATCGAGGAGAGAGAAGAGGAAATAATAATACAAACGGGAAAACATGAGGCCGACCACCCCAACGTTAGAGAGAGACAAATAATTAACCCTAAGTCATCAGGATACACTGTAATGATAGAGCGGAAAGGGCGGAGCTGGTGCAAGACGGGAAACATGACATAAACAGCACACCAGGCAGACGCACGCTACGCAAGTATGACCGACATGATGCAGATGACAGAGACAGCTCACCAGAGAAACGCACCTCGCACAACACGACCAACACGACACGGGTAACAGGAGCTCACCAGAGAGACGCACATCACACAAGCATGAGCCATGGGATAAGCAGAAATCACCGAGCCAAGTTGACCCACGTAACAGGTGCAAAAGGCACTACAAAAGTTATGTTAAGCAGAGCCACCGTGATGGTGACGGCTCATCTGACACTGACTCCTCTGACAATGACCAACACGACATGGGTACCAGAGAGAGCTCACCAGAGGGACGCATGACATGTAAAAATCACCCACGCAAAACCACCCGCACCAAAAATCACAGAGACAGGAATCCCGATAACCATGAAGCACGAGACAAACATAAATTCAACACCTCACCTAGCAGGCACCACACACGTAGTAGGCAGCATGAAGGTCGAGGACAAAAACACTCACCACATAGACACCGCTCAAGGAGATCACGCACACCAACCCACAAGCACGAATCACAAGACCCACATAAGGAAAACAAGAGACACAAGCAACGGGACAGATACGAATCCTCGGACAGAGGGAGATCACGACACAGACACGGGACACATGACAACAGTGATAGTGGAGACAAGGGTAGCTCAAGGGAGCACTCCTCAGGAACCGACACCACTGATGACGAACAACACACTTTTAACAGTAAGACACTAAAACTAATGGACAAAGCACTCGTGAGAATTCCCTATTTCGATCCACATAACAAAACAGGGATATCCACACTCACATAACTACAGTAGAACAGGAGGCTAAGATCCGGGGTCTGGGTAAATCAGCAGAAAAGGCATGTTTATTATCAAGGAGCCTACATGAACCCGCCAGACCATGGGTAGCCTCCCTGCCAAATAGGGTGAAGAGTGACTTTAAACAATTGAGCCGAGCAGTAGTTAAGAGATTTGGGGAATACTCCACACTATCCGAAGGATTGAACGCGGCAAAGTTGATGACCCAGCGTGTAGACGAAGACCCACGAGATTATCTCCTACGCCTTAAGAAAGCATATTACGCAGGGGACGTGGACAATGCCCAGGGAGATAAGACAGTCTTAAAAGTGATGTTCTTCCAATCATTGAGACCTGAAATAGTGAGAATAGTAGGAATGATGTTGGACCCCGAGACTGCCTCCCTACGCCAGATTGAAAGCAAGGCCCACACGGCCTGGGTGAACGGACGGAAAACCACTGGCATAGCCAAAACCCACATCGTCACCAGAGATAAAGAATGCCTCGATCTGGAGGGAAGCGAATCTCCAAGGAATAATATTAGCGCCACACGGGGTGGACATGAATTCCCCCAGGAGAGGGCGCCTAACCCAATAGAATCGACACCCGTCCACAACACGCTGAATAACGTTCCACGTGGGGGAGGAACGAGGCCAGAGGAACTTGGCACCCACAGCCGCCACCACCATGGAATTCAGAAGAGGGCGGAGGCTGGAATTATGGAGGAGGAAGAGAGAGTGACGGGCCACACCTACCCCGCGGAGGCCGACGCCCACCAAACCAGTCACCATATCGTCCCCTACTGCCGCCTCCACCAGCAATAGAGCATAGACCACCGTTAGCTAACAGGAATCGATATGCTCACCACATTAGGATGGAAAAAGAGCTCCTAGGGAGTATGAAGACTTCCATGCAAGTAGCGAAGGGAAGAATACCAACTATACCCACACAGGAGGAGGACACACCCAGAGCAAAGGTAGCCCAAGTGAACGTAGAGAAGACAAGAAGCCTCGAAGCAATCACCGAAGTGGTACCAGAGGGAAAAGGGTACCATCTGGGGGAATTGATTCCCGTAGGACCAGTCGGACGAGTCCACGTGGAAGTAATACTGCAAGACACCCTGACCAGCCAAGGCCTTTGTGATACTGGAGCAGAAATATCCATGATATCCAGAGAATTATTTGACGAACTCCAGACTGCCCTCCAGAGGAAGAATGAAACACTACAAGTGATGCCAAGTAAACTTACCTACTCAGGATGTGAAGGGACCCACATGCGACCATTGGGCAAAGTTATGACGAAGTTGACGTTCAACAAAATCAACATGAACCATCCCCTATATGTCGTACAATACCCAGGAAAAGAACTGATTATTGGGATCGAACTACTGAATCGCCTGAAACCCATTATGAACCTTGAATCCCGACAAATTTGGGCACAGTCAATGCCGGAGCAACAAAGGGACTCAGAAGATGAAGACGTTATGAGAGACTCCACGGGAATCCAAGTGATAACACAAGAGCTCGACGACCTATCAACGACAATCAGGAACGAAGACGAGCTCCCAGCAGGAATTCGAATCACTCAGCTAATGACTAACAGACTGAGAGAAGACCGAAAGGAAGCCGACTTAGAGTCAGTATCACCAAATGACCGTCCCCTCATGGAGTATATACCGCCCCCTGGAGGCCAAACCGACGAACTGCAAACTGATGAAGGAGAACACAAGGGCAAGAGCGTATTACCCTCGGATGAAGCCAAGGCAACTCAACCGATAGTAACGCAAAAGGAACTTTCAACCGAGCCGCCCGAAACCACGAAGGCCCTAGATCCAAACCAAGAGAAAAGAGTCCTTACAATAGAAGAACAAATAGAACAACAAATTGAAGCAGCAGACGCCCTAGAGAGCGACACTCAACGAGACGAGCTACGACAACTGCTCCAAAAATACAACTCCCTGTTCTCCAAAGACTCCTATGATTGTGGCAAAACCGACCTACATGTGGTATCCATTCCCACACTGGAGGGAGCACCAGCGGTATACGTGAAGCAATACAAGATTCCACTGGCCGCCTATGAATCGATCCAAGAAACCCTAGAGAACCTACTCAAAAAGAACATAATCCGGGAATGCAACTCGACCTACAACTCACCCATTTGGCCAGTACTAAAACCCACGGGAAAATGGAGACTCACGATCGACTACCGACAACTCAATAAAACAGTTCCCCTATCTCGATGGCCAATGGCAGAAATCGACCACGGTCTCAACCAAATAAAAGGCGCAAAGGTACTCACCACAATGGACCTAGCAAATGGCTTCTGGACCATGCCAGTAAAAGAAACCGATCAATACAAGTTGGCCTTCACCTTCAACGGAATACAGTATACTTGGAATCGCTGCCCGTTCGGATACTCGAACTCACCTGCAGACTTCAACATATTCCTCCACAAGGCGATGGGCGACGCAAAAGAGCGAGGCACCATCGTCTACGTCGACGACATACTAGTCAAGGACTCCTCATGGGAAGAACACCTCGAGAGCCTCCAGCATACCCTCGAGCAGTTAAAGGAAGCAGGCGCAAAGATTTCAATACAAAAAGGACAGTGGGCACGCAAAAGGGTGGACTACCTCGGGCTCCAGGTCGGCACTGAGGGAATGTTACCCCAAACCAAAAGACTTGAAGCCCTCCTCGCACTCAAATCGCCCACCACAGTCACGACCCTTCGGAGCTTCTTAGGGATTTGCAACTACCTTCGACAGTTCGTGGACGACTACGCAGGAATCGTTCGACCCTTAGTTAAACTACTGCAAAAAGACGAACCATGGGAGTGGGGACAGGAACAGGAAGCCGCAGAAAAAGAATTAAAACGACAGATCACAGAGGCATCCTGCCTAGCATACCCAGAGAAAGGGAAAGAATACTACCTGGAGACCGCATACTCAGATCATAGTATCAGCTCGGTACTGTACCAGAGACAGGAAGCAGAGAAACGAGTTATTGCCTATGCCAGCAAAGCCCTCCGGGGAGTGGAGATGAAGTTCTCCGAGTGTGAGAAGGCGATATTTGGAAACATCTGGGCCATACAACATTTTCGGAACTTGTTGAACGGAGAGAGGATCATCCTGGAAACGAATCATGAATCCTTGGCATACCTCAACAGTAAGAAGATTCGAGAGGGCCGCGTAACCAGCAGCCGAATAGCCAGCTGGGCACTGACACTCCAAGGCCTACCAATCACAGTGAAATACGCAAAAACAAGAAAAGTCCAATGGCCCAAGGTCTTGCCGATTTACATGATTGTACCTTTGACAGCATAGAAGCAGAGGACGAAAAGATACCTCCGGAGGACAACAGGTACCTGCCCTTCAGGAAGGAGACATGTGCCGACCTACCAGTGGTATACATCGATGGATGCTCCAAGATGAAGGAGAACAAGCTTCACGCTGGGTCAGGAGTCATTTGGGAAACTGGCCCACTCGCAGGGATTCAAGAGGGATTTCAGCTGGGACCAAAGTCAAACCAGTATGCAGAGTTGGTCGGGGTACACATCGCTGTCCAGATGGCATCCGATAACCAAATACGGACCATGGTGGTGTGCACTGATTCCAACTACGTACAGCACAGCTTCCTGCACCACCTACCCATATGGAAAAAAAACGAGATGAAGAACCATAGGAATAAACCAATTCGCCATCGAGAACTATTCGAGGCCATAGATAAGATGGTTCAGAACAAGGATATGAAGATATTTTGGAAGAAAGTCAAAGGGCACTCCAAGATACCTGGTCAAGAGAAAACTGGGAACGACCAAGCAGATGCCATAGCAAAAGTGGGAAGCCTGGAAGGCACCCCGTGGAAGCTAGAAGACCAAACCGACAGAGACGGACAACAAGAGTCGACGAACCAAGACATCGCCGTGATAAGACTGGTCACAAGAAGTGGGAAGAACCCGGCAGAAGCTGGAACCAGAGCCCAATTGAACAGTGCCCAGCCTTCCGAAGACCTGATCAGAATGCAACAAGAGGACGAAACACTAAAGACACTCGCCGATCATATCCAAGATCCAGCAGAAATAATGTGTGGTCTGTCAAACCTAAGCTCCAAGGAAACTTGCAAGTTTAAGCTAAGTAAACCCAAAGAAAGAACCGGAACAGTGGCCATGATAGCTAATGCCCAGTGGTTGATTAGCACCCCTCTAGACACGGCAATTGTTTCCACCGATCAACACTCCATAACCATGGAAGTTCCGATTCCAAGCCACGTCGCACTGGTCACAATACCAAGAGGAACATTCGTACGCATAGGGGACAAGGTATTATATAACCTAGACAAAAGCCTACACCAAGCGGAGGTAGAAATAGTAGACACATTCCGAGGCCACAAGTTTGAGATAAGCAGCACTCTGTCCAACTTGTTGAACAGTAAAGAATTCCATATGGTGAAATTATCCCTCAGCGAATCAGAGATTAACATAACAGATCTTACTTGGGCGACCGAAGTGGCTGGATATCAGCGAAATCAACAGATGGGGATGGGAATCACAGGGGCAACAGGGATGATCATACTAGTCCTGGCTATTCTAACCTTAACATACCGTGTGGCCAAAATGAATGCCGAACTTAAAAGACTAATCGCAGGCACAAGCCACCTACCATTCGAGCCCAGGAACAGGGATAGAGCCAAGGCCTGATGATGCCACCCAAGAATAACCGTAGAGACTATCTTTTTAACGATATCTCCTATAACATGTAGTCAATAGAATAATTTTCCCTCCCTTATCGTTTTACCTTCCTTTAGAATTTTTTTTTTTTTCCTCTCTCTTGTCACATATAACCTGTTAAGTTGTGACACGTACGCGCGCGTTGTAAGGAATAGCAGCAAAACTTGAGGACAATCGATGGTTCATGATGGAAGAAGGGTATACATTTTTTAAAAATAACCCGTGGCCATTTGACCACTGGTCATTTTTAAAAGGGCGGAATGTTGTATCCTAACCCTTCTTCCAAATTGAGATTAATAATATTTGATGATTTTTATATATTATCTTTTTACTTGTTTTTTTTAATGAGTGAACACACCAAAGCGCACCAAACTGCAAAACACCAGGTGTTGTTAAGTAATGAACTGGAGGAGGGCTAGGATGGCAGAATTTGCAACCTTGCTTCAAGGGAAGATAAGGCCTGATGAACGGGCACATGTCACCCGTGCAGGCGGCAGAGACAGTGGGAGTGTCAGCCAGACATAGTTAAGGCAAAAAGCCCAATCATCCTGCATGGTTTTAAAGTAACGTCAAAATTCGAAATTCAACAACAGAGTAGGCTAAATTATCGATCCTCGCGCTCGCTCAAATTGGAGACCAGGCTGCGAGCTACATCAATGAACCATTGCCCATTTGCTAATCCAATACTGAATGTTAATATTACTGAAGTCAAAACGAATTCTATGACCTCAGCACATGGGCAAATAATAGGGCAGTGTCGACTCAAAGGCAATGGAAGAAAACAGAGGCGCCTTTGTCTAAATCACAACCACAGAAAGCCAGGAATCATCACTGATTGTGTGTTCAGGGATTCCGAGCTAGTTAGAACACGTGCACAGGGGGGGAGCTGATGTAAACAACCCTGCGCGTCTGAATGTGAGGGGGCCTTGGACCTGAAATCAAGAATAACACTCCCAGAGCAGAAGGTTGGACAGGGGGAGAGGTGATTTAAAAGAGTGTTGTATATCTCTCAAGGCGGGCAAGACCCAGCTGAATAACAAGGCTGCGGGGGTCACCAGAAGTTCGCATTCGCCTAGTTAAGACAAAAAGCTCAATTATTCTGTATTGCTATTAAAGTAACGTTAAAGTCGGAATTTAACAACAGGGTAGGCTAAAGTTATTGATATTCACACCCACTCCAATTAAACCAGGCCACAAGTTACGCCTACTGAACCATCACCATCATTAAGTCAATATGAAATGTTATTTCCATACTTTAATACTTTCTATACAACTCGACCCGAAGCATATGACAATCAGAACCTTCCTAAGTCAAAATTGAATCGCACCCAGACAGGAGCGAATAGTCGATATAAGGTTGACGAGGGAAGGAAATTAAGAGCACGGCGAACTGCAAACGTAAGCAAAAAGCCGGGAACAACACCAGCCCAGCAACAGCGAGTGGGGCTTCGACAGGCCATAAAGTAGAATAATAACTCCCGGGGTCAGGGGACACAAGAAGAAGCAGGCAGACAAAAACCAGAACTGACTCCAAGGTTCAACCGCCCTCACCTACTCAGGAGTGACGGAAATTAATGAGGCCTTGAATTAACGGCTCAGCTGGACGGCAACAACAACGGCGAGCAGAGATAGGGTGGGGCAAAGACTGCGGGCTATGAAATGCAACTTCGTGTCAGTAAAGCTCTGACAAACAAGTTAAGTTAAAGACATCACAATACATAATATCGCACATAACATCAATGTTAACGCTATTCACCGTAAACTATATTCCGCTTATATAACCATGCAGACACCAAGGAATACGAATTCCTAGGATCAAGAAACTTACCCCTTAACCTAAGATATCGGAAATAAATTAATAGTAATAAGCATATGCATGAAAAGACAAAAGTAAAACTTATGGAAAAGCCAGGATAACGGGATGAATCACCACCAGGTCGAATATAATACATAATAAAAAAAACGATGTTAAACCCAGGGTCGGAGAGAAAGGGAGATCCCGGCCGTCTTTGTATTCCCGCAGCGCGGGATAGGAGTGTGTATACGCTCGGGGAAACACCTCCACTGGAGTCAAGCACCACGATGGGAAACGACAGACCTTAGGTTACATACAGAATCATAACTGTGAAATAGTAAGGGACAAATGTTAACTTAAAACTTTTTAACCATTTCTTTGTGCGCCGGGTCGGAGAGAGTGTTGCCCCTCCCTCCAGGTTGTGCAACACGAACAAAGACGCCTATGAGACGATTTGTAACGTCTGTGTTTTGGGTTCATGAAGAAGGCCAGACAAGAGATAATATTGCACCCAGACAGAGAGACGACTTCGAGGCAATTTGTAACATCTGATTGTTTGCTCGTGGGTTTTATGGAGGGAGTGTGACAACGGAATATACCGTGAGTGATGCACACAAGGACACACGGACGTACGGACACACACATGGACACACCTGCCTACGGACAGATCCTGACACAGCAAAAATCGGAAGAAGCCCCGCCTTGTGGGCGGGATCCAGGGGGATTTTTCGGCATAAAGGAACGGATCCTGAGCATTGGAAACCAGTGCGACGGGAGGGTCGACTCAGGAACGAGTGCGACCAGAGTGGGTCCACTCAGGAGTGCGACCAGCGGGTCCACTCAGGAGTGCGACCAGAGGGTCGACTCAGGAGCGAGGGCGACCAGCGGGTCGACCCAGGAGCGAGCTCGACCGGGAGGGTCGACTCAGGAGCGAGCTGCGACCAGCGGGTCGGCTCGACTCATCTTCAGCTCGTCAACCTCTGCCGAGCCGGAGGTCTCCGCTGCCGCCGGAGTGGTGAGCGTCGCGGTTTGGCGACGATCCAGCGCTGCACGCTACGAGCGAGTTGTGGGCGCCACCTACCGACCGGGTTCCGAACTGCGACAGCGTATCAACAGCCATCCGACAGGGGAGCGACTGATACGTATGACGCGCACCGCCCCCTCACCACACGACCACCAGGCGTCTGTTGGACAGAAAGAATCGACTCCGAACACTGACTATTCAAGACAACTCTTACCACTCAAACACACTCGAACCCATAAGCCATCCGTGGCTGGGAAGGCATCACAACGAGACCGAGTGATGGCCATCCGTCGTTTATAAGAGTATTCGTAATTTTTATCTTTAATATTTAGTAGGCTGTACTCTTAATCGCATAAATTCCCAACAGATCCATCAATACGAACTGATCCTTGGCACCTCCTTCCGCCGAGCCACGCTCACGTGGGGAGTGGTGGCCCACCGGATCCTTATCAGGTGATCTGGTCCCCAATTAGTAAACTTGGTATAAGATAACGAGCTTCGGAAAAGGAGCACCGTCGCAGGCCCTTACTCCGAGCCGTTCTGTTGTCAGATAACCTGCCGATGTATCTGTTGAGATTGGTGCCTTTAAGAATAATAACTGTTTTGATTGTGTTTTTTTTTATCGCCGTATAATCTTTCAAGTATCTTTCAGTCATAATCGCCGCACGTACTCGCATCCTCTACAGAATATTCAACTGTCCCGTGACCCAAGGTGTTAACAACGTGATAAGGGTTGCGTATGATCAATAAGGAGTGCGGTACTGCGTGAACAATATTGAGTATAATCATTCATTAACGTTAAGGTTTTCTTAGCATAGTATTTGCATATTTTAACGACTCTCTCTCTCACTAACAACCATCGCGTTATGCGGGATCCATGTGCTGTTGTCAAAGTGAAATCAGACAATCGTTGATGATACTGTATTGATGCCGTGTTGAC
The DNA here is from genome assembly GCF_018977255.1 of Callorhinchus milii. Classification (NCBI taxonomy): domain Eukaryota; kingdom Metazoa; phylum Chordata; class Chondrichthyes; order Chimaeriformes; family Callorhinchidae; genus Callorhinchus; species Callorhinchus milii. Next base: position 17,111 of record NW_024705297.1, on the reverse strand, counting down.
GTTCCGGGATTGAGAGTTCGCATACTATATCATAGTTAAGGTTGAATTAGTAATAAATTGATCAATACAGAAGTGGTTGTGTGATTCTTTCCTGAAATCTATGCATAAGATCTGCTTCTGCGTTGAGATCTGAACTTGGTGACCTTAATAAACACACTAATACATACTCAGTAAATGTTAAAGCGATAACGGGGTGAACCGGGGACCTAAATATAACCACGAATACACACTCTGGGAATGTTAAAGCAAGAATGAGACGAACCTAGACAACGATGCCGAGTTAATCTAAGTTAATCTTGCATACTTACACCACACCTGCATAACCGCATACGATTAATTGCCTTATTCCGATCATAACCCACCCTCGTCACCGAGGCGGGGTCTGGTTATCATAACGACTTGCATTATCATAATTACACCCACTCGCATAATTAATACGATTACCTCTCGAATTGACATAATTAAAATGTGCGTAATTACATAAATTAACATATTTCCGGATAATTACACATTTGGCCAAATTTCATTTAATAATTATTATTTTCACTGAATATTCATAACACACAGGTACAACATAATAATTTCACCCACGCACGCATACAACATAACAAATTTCATAACCAACATATACAACAAGCAACCATCATCTCTCTGGGGTTTGTCACGTGAGCCCCCCTGGATAAACAGATCGCTACCAGAGGATCATGGAGGTCTGGGCCACCAACGGAGCAGGGCTCGGCCCAATTGCTGCGTTACACACAGACACACTTGGACTGCTGACCACGTTCGAGCACCCACGCGCGACCGCACGCACACAACACGCACGCAGCACGCGTTCTGACGCACTCGCTAACGTCCGCGTGCGTGCCCCGTGGTGTGGAAAGCAGTGGTGCCGCTGGAGCGGGTGATGGAGCGGAGCGCGTGCATGCCCCGCGAGACAATCGTGAGCGTCTCCACGGAGTACCCGGGGGACACGGACATCTTCTACCACCCGTCCTGCGTCGCCGTCATGCGCTGCTCCGGATGGTGTAACGACGAAACGCGCGAATGCCTTCCCACGGCCAAATCAAACATCACGCTTGAGGTGAGCCTCGTGGGCGCTTGGCGCCACGCTACAAACCCGGTGGACGCGAGTTCTATTCCCGCTCGCCGCTCTCAGCTATTTAAACTAAACTAGTTTTATTGTCGAACAGGGTGAGAACCTCTGAGCTACATCGCTCTTTGTCAGCAGCGACCTGGCGATCACAAACGATCGCCATCTCCACAGACGCACGGCCACCTTTGTACCTCCACGATTCGATCTCGCCACCCTTCCTCGCCCACTCTGCCGTCGAGCCACTCGACCGAAGAGTCCATTTCCTGGAGAGCAGCGACGACGAGGGAGTCGCCGGGGTGGTGCAGCGCGACTGGCCGCCAGGCCAGAGGCTCGAGACGTGTGACACGTGCATCCCCACACCCTCGCCGCCAACCTTGAACTCTGCCCACGAGTGGACGGTTCCCGGTGGCACACGAGACAAGCAAACGTTGGTCCTGGTCCCAGTGTTTGAAATTCCAAAGTAGCACGCGCACGCGCGCACCGGCTCACGGCATCACACACGGCGGCGTCCTAGAGGCGGTCGTCCCAACGGCGCGGCAGCGTCGTCGTGTTCCCGGCGGCGCCAGGGCCCGTGTCTGGTCGCGCCGCCTTGCAGGCCGTCTCCACAAGCACGCTACTTTGCATAGAAGCACTCGCCACGGCCGTGCTCCCCTTATGTCCAGCTCGCTATTTCCTAAACACTCCGTCTGCTCTACTGGAGTGAAAATATTGCTCTTTGAAGTGCGTTTTTACGTAAGTAAATCACCTCTACGGTTATAATTACTCGATAACCCCCTGGTCTGGTAACGGTATATTGTATTTCGCATGACCGTGATCTTTGACCTGCATTGGCATAACCATGCCATATAAACCTGTTAAGCGTTACATCTGAGCAATATGAGTGTAATGGTACGAATAATAATACTACTTTCAATGAAAGCCCTACGTCAATCCACTGCTGCATCAAAGCCTCCCAATGGCATGTCAATCGTGGTAATTGTCCGACTATACTTCACCCCGCTGGTCAGTGGTGGGGAGGGTGTGGGGGCGGGGGGCTAAGGCCCGGTTGGGCTGTAACTCGCCACTGATGGTGGGCATGGCCGGTCGTCAATTTGGGGTCACTGGGTTCTTTGCGCAGCAGCACGCTGATCACTGTGCCCATGTTTCACCCCAGCCTATTAATAGCGGAAAATGCCCCACATGCGCCCATCACGTGAGGTTTAAACGAGCCTAATAAAAATCATGACCTTACATCCGTCTAAACAAACGAATCTTAAAATATTTCCACACCCAAGCTCAAACTTTTTGGCTCATTGGAATGGGTTCCACTAGTTTGGCAGCCACAAGGGGCAAGATCCAAGAGCAGATGATGGGAAAAACCCTTCGGGAAGATCTTGGAGGTCGCGTGTTGACTGCGCAGAAGGAAGACGACGTTGCACCAGCGAGGTTTGGTGGCGTTCATGGATTTGACCGTGACGGCATTTGATCTTTGGACGCTCCGTAGCAGGGCAGGTTCCACGCCTGCTTTGTTCAACCCGGCGAGAACTCGCGATGTAGTGAGAGCCCCATTTGCAAGAGTGACGTGGGTCACCAAAATGGTAAAACCAATCGCTTTAAACAAACTGGTTCCGTTCCTGAGAACCGTTCGGAATTGGAACGGTTCGTAAGTCAGAACAGAATAATCTACTATATTTAAATGCACATATGGTCAGTGTTACGAAATGTGTTCAGTCGAAGACTGCCCGTACAATAAAACAAGCAAAGGACTACCAAATGGAAATGAGAGTTGCAAATGAGCTCAACGCAGCTCAGTAGAGTTGCCCCATATCAAGAATGCAAAGACCAGTGCTGTGTCCGTGGCTGTGGCAGCAACAATGCGTTGTCCTCGCTTCGTGGTGACAAGCGGCCGTGCCCGCTGTCTGCTTCTTGCCTGTTGCAGGTCTTCAAAATAAAGGGTTTCCACAGTGCTGGCAAAGAGCAAATGTCGTTCACCCAACACGACATTTGCCAGTGCGGGTGAGTAGTCGTCACCGCCGGCGCTGCACTAGACACAGCACGGCGTGCCCGCCTCCTCACGGCCATTGCGCTTCTCAGACGAGATAAATTTGTATTCACGGTGAGCGATTCACAGCGGCCCTGCTGATTTAGAATCACCCTCTTACCCTCTTTCTTATGGACAGATGGTTGAATATTGTGAAAGCGATGATTTAGATATTGTAGAGGGGGCATTGATAAAGGATTTAATGGGCAAATGATTACGATTTTGTGGGGGAGATGTCAAGGCTTTGAAAGTAAATCTTGTTTTTTTTCTCTAATATTACCACCGGTATTTTAGTGGGGCATCTATGAATGGATCGCCACGCACACTCTCTCCGACATGTAGTGATACTCTCTCTCTCAATGCTGCCCACAGTGACACTTACAAAACTGCTTTCGTTTCCATGACTCACAAGCCCCCAGGCCATGCTAGTGCTAGGCACTGTAATAGGTACACATACACATTAACTAAAGATTGAACGTAAGCTAACGAAGGCAATGAACTTGAGTAGAAAGTTAAAGGTGCAACCCTGCAATTGCTTGGTCACCGCCAGTGCTGGCAGAAGAGCCTCCACTACAGGGAGCTCGAGAGGAGCCCCTCTGGATAATCTTTGGCCTAATCTTCCGCAACGGTCAGAAGTCTTGTAACAGGTGGGCGTACCCACACTTCATCCCACCACACGCGACCTGCCGATCGACTAACTGCGGCTGTGCCCATTTACACCGCCGGGTGACGGACGCGGTGGTCGGGGGATCGCAGCAACTATGACTGTCGCTTCAACAGCTGCGCCAGGGGAGATGGAAGCGACGATGTCTGGGCCGCTAGCCGGGCGTGTGCCGACTATTAGAACCGCGGCAACGTCCCGAATGTGTCACGGAGCACACCGCTGGGGGGGGAATGCCGTCATCTAGCAGTGGATAAAGCATGGCTGGTTTTCGAGTTTCACTTCATTTTAATTGAGTGCAGTCAGTGTGAAAGCGGCTGATGACAGCAGCTGTGAAGACAACGACGATGATGATGACGACGATGATGATTATTTGTGAACCGTGACCCCCCCCCCCCCCCCCCCGTGCGAGAGATTATTTTCGAGCGTCTGAGCTCACGTCTTTTTGCTGACCGCCTGCTCCGTGCTCTGTTGGTGCAGGCCCCGCTCGGGACCGCGGTTACAACAGGACCCCGACACCTGCAGGTGCAGCTGCCGCACGGTGTGCAAACACAAGCTCCAGCTCAATGAACACACCTGCAAGTGAGCGTCTGCGTGGGGCGCAGAGCAGTTTTTGTGAGCAGCATCTCCTTACCAAGTGTAATAAAGGACTCGATCTGTGTCTGTCTTCGTTGTCCTTTATTCGGGTTCTTTACACTTGTCCCACACGGCTCTCTCTCAGAGACTCCCCCGCTTGGTAGCCCGATGCTGCCGTCGCTCCCGTAGCCTCTCACTCCACTCTGATGCAGCTCTGCTGCTGATCTCCTCGTGCAGGCCTCCGGCTGCCCTCACTGCAGCCTCAACCGGCTCCCCGTTCCTCCGTGCTCGGTCACCGCTGGCCGACGGTGCCGAGTCTTATCCTGGGTGTGTGGCGATCTCGCCACCCTCCAACCTCCGCCCTGCGTGGCCTCACTCTCTATCTCTGTCTCCAACTCTCTCCCTTCTCTTCCGGTTTCTCCCCCTTAAGACTTGATCCCTTTCCCCCACGTGACCTAACTCCTCCCCCTGTGACGTCACATCCGCGAGGCCGTTTACGCCCGCATTACACCACCCTCCCCCGTAGAGAAAAATCCAGCCGACCTCGGCTGAACAATAACGACAACAAGTAATGCGAGCGAACACGGCCGAGACACATCGAAGGACAACGAAGCATACAATAAATATAACAGTAAGAACAAGAACACAACAATAAAATTCAACGAAATGTAAGGGATTTCGAGCGTGTGCGGGTCGCCGGCCCGTCCCGGACGGTCGGCAGCCCTCCCGCAGACCGGGAACGTGACGGGGTTTTAGGAGCGACAGGATGAAGTCCTCCTGTCGCTATTGGAGGCCCGCCAACGTCCCGGTCCCGTATCCCCGAAGGCTCGGCGTCGGAGGTGTCCCGCACTCGTGTCCGCAGCAGGGTCGGAAGGGCTGCGGGGCTCAGAGTTCCCGCAGCCGTGGCAGGCACCCCCCGAGCAGAGCCCCTCGTCCCCTGCGGTGTCACGGCCGGCTTGTCTGTAACAGGCACGACAGGCGTTCTTGCAAGATCAACAGGCACAGGCAAGGGTGAGTCGGCAGCAACAGACCCCGGCAAGGCAACATCAGGAGATGACGCATCAGGTAGAGGGGCCACATATGGCTTCAAGCGCGACGTGTGAACGAACCAACGCCGAGATCCAACCCGAACACGCGCCGACTGTGGGTTGGGAACCTCGATGAGGCGAACCGGCCCTTGCCATGGTTTATGTAATTTAGGAGAGGTACCTGGCCGCACCTGTGGGCAATGGAGCCAGGCCAGGTCCCCAACCTTCCAGGGGCACTCCCCCTTAGAGCGTCGAGCACACCGCTCGTTCCGGGCCTGGGCTTTGGCCGTAGCCATGCGGGCCCCCTCCCGCGCCTCAGTAACACGGCGAACGGTGTCCTGAATGTAATCAGGAAGAGGCTTAGCAGGTCTCCTCACTCCAGTTCCCAACTGCACATCCATCGGCGGCACGTTTTCACGACCGTACATAAGGAAAAACGGCGAATATCCTGTAGCCGCATGCGGCGTCATCCGGTATGCCGAAAGTACCCCAGGGATATGCAAATCCCAATCAGATTGTTGTTCACTCACCGTGTGGCACAGCATGGCGGACAAAGTCCGATTAAGCCGTTCGACCATACCATCCGTTTGCGGGTGGTAGGGAGATGTCCGTATTTTCTTAGTCCCAAAAGCCGCACACACTTCCCCAACAATTTAGAAGAAAAATTTCGGCCTTGGTCTGTGAGGAGCCTCTCCGGCGCACCCTTGTCCATAACGTACCCAAATAGAAAGGCGTCTGTAATAGACGCCGCCGACTGGTCGGGCAACGGCCAGGCCATCGGCCAGCGGGAGAGGTACTCCACCCCAACCAGCAAGTATTTATTACCCTTCGCGGATGGCGAGAAGGGTCCCAAAATGTCTAGCGCCACCAATTCATTAACTCGAGACACCTGAATAGACTGTATCGGCGGCACATATGGATGTTTAGGTGGGTTTCGCCGGGCACAATCGGGACACGCGCGAACGTGCCCGACGACATCTGTCGCCATGCCGTGCCAAAAGTAATTCCGCTGCAACGTCAGTAGGGTTTTCTGCACCCCCAGATGTAAGAGCGTGTCGCAATGCAGAGTCCTAATCAACTCGTACCGCAAGGACGCCGGTACAACCAGACGCCAGCGTTCCTGTAATCCCTCCCTCCACATGAGCAGACCATCGCGGAGAGCGGTTTCCGGCCCACCGCCCGTACCCGGACCCCCACTCTCCTTCGCAGGCCGCTTCCGTAAGGACACCAATGAATCGTCCAACATTTGTTCCCGAATCCACACAGCCCTTGGAAGATTCAAAACCCCATCAGCCGGTCCCGGCTCCATTGGAGCATCAGGCACCTCGACGGCCAACGCAACCGGCTGAGGGGGAGGCTGAATCGGCGCACACCTATGCGTCCCAGACGCACACGCGCAAGGGGATCGCTGCGGCAACCTAGAAAGCGCGTCCGCATTCGCGTGACGCACCCCCTTCCGATGGTGAATTTGGAAGGAAAATTCTTGCAGCGTGTCCAACCAACGCGCCAACTGGCCGGATGGTTGGTCCATCTTAAGAGCATACTGCAAGGCCGCATGATCCGTGCGCACAATAAACGAACGACCGTAGAGATACGGTCGAAATTGGCGGAGAAAAAAAACAACAGCCAAAAGTTCCCTGCGAGTGACGCAGTAGCGGGTTTCTGCAGGAGACAAAACCCGGCTACCGTACGCCACCACGCGCTCCACACCCCCTTTGGACTGAGACAACACCGCCCCAATGCCCGTGTCACTCGCGTCCGTATCCAGAATGAAGGGGTGATCGAAATCCGGATAATCCAACGTCGGCGCCGTAGCCAATAGATCGCGCAGGCCCTGAAAAGCCGCCTCTTCCGGCGGTCCCCAACCAAATTTGCGTCCTTTACCCGTAAGGAGGTGCAAGGGCCTCGCGATCGTCGCAAAATTGGGAACAAATCTCCGATAATATGAGGCAAACCCCAAAAACCGACGCACATCCCCCACCGTGGCAGGGGTTGGCCAGTCACGGACGCACGCTGTTTTGTCCGGATCCGTGGCCACCCCGTCCGCACTAACGATGTGCCCCAAGTAACGCACGGAGTGTTGCAGTAGGTGACATTTCTTAGGCTTAAATTTCAAATTAGCAGAACGCATCCTGGCGAACACAGCCTCCAACCGCAGTAAATGTTCATCAAATGTGCGGCTGAAGACGATAATATCGTCTAAATATATCAGACATGTCTCCCACTGCAACCCCGTTAATACCAGCTCCATCAACCTTTGAAATGTGGCAGGGGCAGCATTCAACCCCATCGGAAGACAATTGAATTGGAATAACCCCTGCGGCGTACGGAAAGCAGTTTTCTCCCGCGAGGGCTCGTCAAGGGGAAGCTGCCAGAATCCCGAAGAGAGATCCAGCGTAGAAAAGAACTTCGCCCCCGACAAGGCATCGAGGGAGTCGTCCATGCGGGGCAGGGGGTACGCATCTGCCACAGATATCTTATTTAATTTCCGGAAATCTACACAAAATCGCAACTTGCCGTCCTTCTTAACCAAAACAACAGGCGCGCCCCATGGGCTGTTAGATGGAGATATTATGTCCGCAGCCAACATGTCATCCACTGCCCCTCGAACGTATTCTCGCTCGGCCGGACTCATCCGATGTGAGTTTAACCGAATAGGGGCAGCGTCCCCTGTGTCAATATGATGGTAAAGCAACGAGGTGCGTCCAAATCCAAATCGTCGGAGCTAAACACATCCGAATAACTCAATAGCAATTTACGAATCGCACAACGTTGTTCCACGGAAAGGGAAGGATTTTCCCCACACAATTCGGCGATCCAGCGATTATCCGCAGCTCCCGGCTCTGAAACCCCAGCAACCACGCCTTGGCTGCCCAGATGATCCTGTGCCGTAAATGCCGTAGTGGCATGTGCCACAACCGTACCAGCCGGAACACATACATTCTCGGTACTCGCATTAAGCACCTGTAAAAATGGCTGCTGGTCCGGCCGGACAATAGTCTGCGCCCCAACCAGCGCCGATCCGCCCGTTATGGTGGCGGACGGCGACAACAAAACCCCAATTGCACCTTGCCGATCAGGCACAGGCTTCCGATACCGCAAGGGATAAGCATCTGTAAGCCAGGTGGAATGTCAACAGATACCTCGGACAGCGCCTGCACCTGGGCGACCGGAGCAGGTCGCCCCCAGGGTGACGGCAGAAACGAAATCTTACGGCCACCCGGCAATTCAATGCAGTTATCATTAATTCTAATCAGAATGGGCATCTTGGCCAGAAAATCGGTTCCCAACAGACAAGGAACTGCCAGAGACCTGGAAATTAAGACAATTCCCGAGGCCGACACTCCCCCGATAGATATTTTAGCGTCCACCTGGCCCACAATGCCCATTCTACCCCCGTTCGCCGCGACGCACGACCCGTAAACCGGACGCACGGCCTCTGGTGGGATGCCCAACAGATGGAAAATTACATCCGATATAATGGTCGCAGACGCTCCGGAATCCACCAAAATACGCACGTCCACCCCTTGTATAGAACCAGGTACAGTGGACGAACCCGTAGCGGCCGCGACGACCCGCCGTGCCAATTTACGCCACTGCGTTACCGAGCGACATGGCCCAGTCGATGGCCTCCCGTTGTTAACAACACCCGGATCGCACGACAACGGTGATGAGTGAGGTGTCAAGCCTTGCCGGGTGTCTGGTGCGCACCGACTTGCCTGTCCTGGAGGATCCTTCCGCGGCGCGTCCGTTGACGAGGCCTCCTGCTGGGGTGGACCTGGGACACGGGCCCAGCAGTCCCTGGCGTAATGGCCCTTACGCCCGCAGCGGAAGCAGTCGATGTCGTTGCGCCGCGCCGCAGGCCCCCCGTCCCGACGTGCCCGTGTCGGCGGCGCAGCTCGCGGCCCCGGCCCACTGCGGCCCGACCACAGAGCAGAGGCGGCTGTCAGCTCCTGCGGGCCCCCCCCCCCCCCGTCAGGCACGTACACCGCCTTTTTGGGATCCCAGCCCACGGCACCTCCTTCGACGATGGGCCCCCCCGTCCACGCCGTGACTTGCCTCCAACGGCGCAGGTTGAACTGGGCATCCAGACACTTGGCGGCCGCCCGGGATGTCAGCTTTTCGTGGCCACACACCGGCATAGGAATCCCCAAATCCCGGGACAGCTCGAGCATCTTACCCAAGATGAGAGGTTCGAGCAGGTCAGGCTCCGTCTCCGGGTATGCGGCCATAGCCAACTCCAATACCGCACCCCTGTATGCCACCGGCGATGAGCGTCATCCGGTGGCTCGTATGCATCTGCCATCTCGTCGAAAACTCCTCTCAATGTTTTCTTCTTCTCGGCCTTTATAGAACGAAAGAATCTCACCAACTCGTCGTCGAGAAGAGTCGGTAGAACCTCCAATGCCTCAGTGTCAGTCCACCTTGCGGAGCGTACCGCCGCCAAAAATCTGCAGGCGAAAGCACTCCAATCGCCACCGATGGAGAATTCCTTAACAGTTGTAAGATGACGACTGCGACTCCTTGGCGCGCCGTCCTCAGCCGATGACTCATCAGGCGGCATATTCAAAATGGCGTCGCATCGCAACGTGTTCAAGATGGCGGCCTCCCGCCGCGGAGAGCGCAAAATGGCGGCTTCCCGCCGTTCTTCTCCTGCCACGCCCAAGATGGCGTCTTCGTGCCGTGTGGCCGATGGCGCCGACAGCGAAGGTAAGGCGGCGGCCCGCGGACCACCATCGGCTCTCCCCGACGCCGTCCTCGGCGTGACGAGCTCACACAATTGCGCCAGCACGATTTTCAGTGTCTCCAGCTGCGCCGCCATCTGTCCCCATCGCAAGTCCGCGTCCTCCGGTGCAGACGAGTCCCCCGACGCGGTGACATCTTGGACTCCCGGACCCGCACTCGTTCCTGCACGGATCTCCTCCTCTATCGCAGGCAGGTCCACCGCCTTAGGAAGGTCGTCGTCGTCGGATGATGTAGCAGATGATGGCGCAGGAATATTCTTTTTTCTCAGTTGTTTTGACATGCCGTTTCACTACTGACACCAGTGTAATAAAGGACTCTACCACTGTGTCTGTCTTCGTTGTCCTTTATTCGGGTTCTTTATTCTTGCCCACACGGCTCTCTCTCTCCGAGACTCCCCCGCTTGGCAGCCCGATGCTGCCGTCGCTCCCGTAGCCTCTCACTCCACTCTGATGCAGCTCCGCTGCTGATCTCCTCATGCAGGCCTCCGGCTGCCCTCACTGCAGCCTCAAGCGGCTCCCCGTTCCTCCATGCTCGGTCACCGCTGGCCGACGGTGCCGAGACTTATCGTGGGTGTGTGGCGATCTCGCCACCCTCCAACCTCCGCCCTGCGTGGCCTCACTATATTTCTCTCCAACTCTCCCCTGGTCTTTCGGTTTCTCCCCCTTAAGACTTGATCCCTCTCTCCCACGTGACCTAACTCCTCCCCCGTGACGTCACATCCGCGAGGCCGTTTACGCCCACATTACAGATGCACTGCGCTATTCAGGACCAACGCCAGACTATCGCCGTCATCTCACTCGACATTTATGCGACCTATTCCCAGGATCCTACGAATTGGCCTCGTCAAATCTTGGAGAACGACCGACGTGCTCTTCGATGCCAGCACGGGTTTGGTGACCTTTTCACTCGCCACCTGTGGTTAATGCCTATTTGCAAGGATGGCAACCACTGGCAACTCTTCTGCTTTGTTAACCTTGGACGTCCAGACGCGTGGGTTACTTTGCTTGACTCGTTGAGCCGAGACGGAAAGCCAAACAACGCTATGCCACTCGTCACATTTGCCAACATCTTTCTGGCCATGCTCCTGGCAAATCACGCTGGACAGCTGCAGCCTGCCCAAAACGTGTGCCGTGTCCCGTTGCAAGCAAACGGATACGACTGTGGTATTTTTGCTCTTCTCAACACCAAATATTGCGTCCAGAATGCCGCTTCACTTGTGGGATTGCACCCACCTCTTGGCCCCCTCGACTTCACTGGGTGGTACACATCAAACGACGGCGCTGCATATCGTGCAGATTGTTACTACTCACTGTGTCTGCTCCAAGCTGCACTCACGTAGGTACATACTTGTGCAATACTAGTATTTTTTCCACAACGATTACTATCACTTTATTGTTTCCTATGTTCCACTACGTCTACGTTTCCATCCACTTATTGGCGGCCATTTTTTGCCATTTCATTTTATTATAGCCATTCATTTGTTCGTTCCTACCAGCCCACCCGCAGGGACCTGTTTCTGAGTTATATTTTAATGTCCTGAGGTTAAGTGTGTTGGACGGAGTAGAGCAGCTCCATGGAGTCGGTGCAGTAAAATGACAGCAGCCCCGCCTCCCAGTGCAGGTGACACCCGACTCTCCAGGGAGGATCCTTCATCGGCACTGAGGTTACTACACCACCATGACACACCGAGCAGCTGTTGGTATTTTTATATAAAACCCAGGACGAGTCGTTGTGTCCCAGCCCGCATTCTTTACCGCTCCCTTTCAGTGCGATCGTCCCGTACGTGACTCCAACCATCCAAATCCCCGCCGCGCCCCCCACGTCCACCTCCCAGTAGTGCTGACCCGACGAGAAGCTCTCGGTGCACAGGGCTTGTGGCCAGTGATCAAAGCGGTGCGGGTGATCGGGGGGGCGACCCTGGGAGACAGCGGTCCGCGTCACCGTCCTGAGGTCTGAGGAAATCTGGAGGATGTTGTGGGCCGAGGTTTGGGTCCCCAGTCGGCGAGCGTCCGTACGTGACTGCCAGCAGGCTGATCACAGCTCCCTGCAGGGCTCTGATCGAGGCGATGTCTTTCTCGCTGGGAGATGACGGTGGAGATCCCTTCTGAGTGTCTCTCCGGTTTGTCTCCTTTAGGTTGAACCTGCAGGAACGTGAGCCAGTCCCTCTCCTCCTGCAGAGCGCGCGGGCGCGTAGCTGCTGCCTGGAGGTTGCTGATCTCACGCTCGTAATGAGCGACGTTCTCCTTGATCTGGGACGGCAGCTCACACCCTTTCACGTCCACGCGATCCAGAGCTGCCTTCTCGTCTTCATCCGGCGTCGCCCTCGTGTGGGTGAACTCGCCTGAGATGCGAGCCTTGGTCTGGACCGTGGAGTCCTGCACGTCCTTGTGAGCGGCCTTCATCCGTCCCACGGACGCCTCCGCCTTCTCCCTCTTCTCCTCCACCGCTCGCGTCTCCTCTCCGACTCCATTCTACAACCAGACTGCTTAGAGACCTGGGAATTAAGGGCCAGAGCCAGCGTTCGGCAATCAGAGCCGTATCGGAGGCGGCAGAAGGCAGCAGTCAGTGGCTCTGGATGAAGAGGAAAGACCCCAGTTGGGCCCCGAAGTGAGAGGGCTGGGAGGTATGCGGTCAACAATGCTTGACTCAGGGAGGAGGACGCCCCTGCCATGCATAGTCCCATGGGATGTTGGCTATCAACAACAAGGCAACTCCTACGACTAATTGGGAATGGGACACAAGCGTAGGATTGATCACCCTGTCGCTGGCCGCCTTTGGGGAGGGTGTATAGTGTGAAAGGCCAAAACACCCTAGGAACCAAAGGGTCACTACTGACGATGCGCTCCCCAAATTTCACCAGGCTCACTGTTCATGAACTCTTGGAAGTGCTTGCACAAAGGATAGTAACATCTCATCCTGTGTTCTTGGAATCTATTCCGTGTCTGATGCTCATCCTTCAGTGTGATACACTTATGACCCACGTGGTCTCCTGCGATGGTGCAGTCCCTGCACACGATGCTGAGGAGGTCTTGCTGCTAGCAGTAGAACTTGCTGCTCTTTGTGCCTCTTGCATTTGCGTTCTTCAGGGTTCACATCATGTGAAACCAGGACGTGGTCATTAAACTTCTTCTTCGCTCCTGCCCCCCCCAAATCTCGCGAAAACTCGCTCCTGCCCCCCCCAAATCTCGCGAGAACTCGCTCCTGCCCCCCCAAATCTCGCGAGAACTCGCTCCTGCCCCCCCCCCAAATCTCGCGAGAACTCGCTCCTGCCCCCCCAAATCTCGCGAGAACTCGCTCCTGCCCCCCCAAATCTCGCGAGAACTCGCTCCTGCCCCCCACCAAATGGTGGTAGCGTTAGTGGTGGTGCTGGTGGTGTTAGTGGTGGTGCTGGTGGTGTTAGTGGTGTTGTTGTTGGCGATGACGGAGCGCCACGGCTGCGTGCTGTGCGCGCGGCGCGCGTGAGCTGGGTGGAGGCGCTGGGGTGGTACGCGCCGCTCACGCACCACGGCACAGCGGTCGTCGACGGGCTGCTGGTGTCGTGCTACGCGGCCGTCGAGACGCACGGTCTGGCCCACGTCGCCTTCACGCCGCTCCGCACAGCCCAGCAGCTCATGCGGGGCTTCTCCAATGGAGAACAATTGAATGTCTTCTCGCCCGTGTGTGTTTTCTGGTGTCTGTTAAGAGTTGACTTCCGCAAAAATGCCTTCTCACACACGGAGGAATTGAATGGCTTCTCGCTCGTGTGTTTTCTGGTGTCTGTTAAGAGTTGACTTCCGCAAAATGCTTTCTCACACACGGAGCAATTGAATGGCTTCTCGCCCTGTGTGTTTTCTGGTGTCTGTTAAGAGTTGATTTCCGCGAAAATGCCTTCCCACACACGGAGCAATTGAATGGCTTCCGCTCGTGTGTTTTCTGGTGTCTGTTAAGAGTTGACTCCGCAAAAATGCCTTCTCACACACGGAGCAATTGAATGGCCTCTCGCTCGTGTGTTTTCTGGTGTCTGTTAAGAGTTGACTTCCCCAAAAATGCCTTCTCACACACAGAGCAATTGAATGGCTTCTCGCTCGTGTGTTTTCTGGTGTCTGTTAAGAGTTGACTTCCGCAAAAATGCCTTCTCACACACGGAGCAATTGAATGGCTTCTCGCTCGTGTGTTTTCTGGTGTCTGTTAAGAGTTGACTTCCGCAAAAATGCCTTCTCACACACGGAGCAATTGAATGGCTTCTCGCCCGTGTGTGTTTTCTGGTGTCTGTTAAGAGTTGATTTCCGCGAAAATGCCTTCCCACACACAGAGCAATTGAATGTCTTCTCGCCCGTGTGTGTTTTCTGGTGTCTGTTAAGAGTTGACTTCCGCGAAAATGCCTTCCCACACACAGAGCAATTGAATGTCTTCTCGCCCGTGTGTGTTTTCTGGTGTCTGTTAAGAGTTGACTTCCGCAAAAATGCCTTCTCACACACGGAGCAATTGAATGGCTTCTCGCTCGTGTGTTTTCTGGTGTCTGTTAAGAGTTGACTTCCGCAAAAATGCCTTCTCACACACGGAGCAATTGAATGGCTTCTCGCTTGTGTGTTTTCTGGTGTCTGTTAAGAGTTGACTTCCGCAAAAATGCCTTCTCACACACGGAGCAATTGAATGGCTTCTCGCTCGTGTGTTTTCTGGTGTCTGTTAAGAGTTGACTTCCGCAAAAATGCCTTCTCACACACGGAGCAATTGAATGGCTTCTCGCCCGTGTGTGTTTTCTGGTATCTGTTAAGAGTTGACTTCCGCGAAAATGCCTTCCCACACACAGAGCAATTGAATGCCTTCTCGCCCGTGTGTGTTTTCTGGTGTCTGTTAAGAGTTGATTTCCGCGAAAATGCCTTCCCACACACAGAGCAATTGAATGTCTTCTCGCCCGTGTGTGTTTTCTGGTGTCTGTTAAGAGTTGACTTCCGCGAAAATGCCTTCCCACACACGGAGCAATTGAATGGCTTCTCGCCCGTGTGTGTTTTCTGGTGTCTGTTAAGAGTTGACTTCCGCAAAATGCCTTCTCACACACGGAGCAATTGAATGGCTTCTCGCCCGTGTGTGTTTTCTGGTGTCTGTTAAGAGTTGATTCCGCGAAAATGCCTTCCCACACACAGCAATTGAATGTCTTCTCGCCCGTGTGTGTTTTCTGGTGTCTGTTAAGAGTTGACTTCCGCGAAAATGCCTTCCCACACACGGAGCAATTGAATGGCTTCTCGCCCGTGTGTGTTTTCTGGTGTCTGTTAAGAGTTGACTTCCGCAAAAATGCCTTCTCACACACGGAGCAATTGAATGGCTTCTCGCCCATGTGTGTTTTCTGGTGTCTGTTAAGAGTTGACTTCCGCAAATATGCCTTCTCACACACGGAGCAATTGAATGGCTTCTCGCTCGTGTGTTTTCTGGTGTCTGTTAAGAGTTGACTTCCGCGAAAATGCCTTCTCACACACGGAGCAATTGAATGACTGCTCACCCCCTTGTGTGCGTGGCACTGTGGAGTTTATCTGCTCCATGTGACTGATTTTCAGAGCAGAGTCACAGTCGCGAGTGTTGTTGATGATTAAAGGCAAACTCTCAGCTGTGTGGATGACTGGATCAAATCGCCAAAAAGTTAACTCTCACTATCGTATAACCGAGACACAGTAACGACTCGTAAGTCGGACTACGACACGCTATTACCAGTGTATCCGCTAACAAAGACACTTACTTGTTGATGCACGGCGTGTCGATGTCCGTGTCACCCGTCTGAAGAGATCGCCACGAACTCTTCCGAAGCGAAGTGGCCAACCAGTCGCCAAGCAATGGTGCTCGCCAGGCTGGTCTCGTGGAAGAAGGGTGATCTGCAGAGCGAGGAGTCGAGCGTCTGTCCTCAGTGAAATCCCTCTCGAAATGACCTTGAGGTCTAGATTTGAAGCTTCTAGATTTGAAGCTTTCGTGACTGCAAGGATTCATATTCTTAGGTTTTTTCGGTAAAGTCACGTAGGTAAAACATCAAAATTAATGAAAATAAAATAAAACAAAAATCACGACGTTTCGGAGGCAACACAAGTCTCCGTCATCAGGTGGGACCGTCACAGCCGAATTAGCTGCATCAATTGAGGCAATGATTCAAGATGTAATCCCTTATAAGCAAGTTGAAGGGGGGAGAAGAGGGGGGGGCTCATCAGAATGTGGTAGCCAATGAATGGAAACGTATCGGGAGGGAGGAGGGCGGGGCTCAAAGACAGCACGGAGTGCTCAACACATTGGGCAGAGAGGGGGAGGGGAGGCCTGATACACATGAAAGACAAAAGAACGAAAATGCCCATGTTTATACCAATGCTGGCTGAACAATGAAGAGAGTACTGTTAAAAAATAACTGGAATGTTAACACTCGGTAAAGTAAAGTAAAATAGTGCCTGTCAGATAAGATGGTCCAAAAAAGTGTAATTAAGTCTTTTTTTGCATGGTTGATAACATCTTTCCAATGATTACTAAGTTTGTACCCATCATCACGGTTGAAATTATGTCTGTGTTTGTATATTTGTATGGCTTCGTGTACAAACCTTTGATGGTAGCCAGGAGGTTTGCAGAGAACCTTGGTCTCGGAAAAGACAATTTCATGAGAGCCCACCGAGTTGTAGCAATGATCGGCAACGGCAGAAGAATCAGTTCTGCCGTGTTTCAGATCTGACTTGTGCTCGCGGACACGATCAAAACATGACGTTTCGTTTCTCCAATGTAGCAATCACCACAAATGCAACTCAATTTGTAGACTCCAGGATACTGTAAGTCAGGAACGACATCCTTCACAGATGGAATCAGATCACGGATTTTATGCACTGTACTGAATCGGACTTGGATCTTATGTTTGTTTAGAATTTTGGAGATCTTTTTGGTCACGCCTGCTATGTATGGTAACGTGATAGTTTTGGTCGGAGTTTCATGTGGCTGTTTCTGTGTGGTGGGAGAGACAGCTTGGCGGATAGTACGGTCAGAGTA
>NW_024705296.1:14256-55743 GCF_018977255.1 Callorhinchus milii | reverse complement strand
TTTGTAAACTGAACTGCCCCATGCCACGTTATGTGTTTTTTTTTTTAGTAACGCGTTGCTCGAGGTTGTATCCTGAAATAGGAGGAAACCTGAGCTTCTTTGTCCAAGATTTGGGCAATGCCGATGATGGCTTATTTTGAGCTGCTGTCGCTTGTCGAGCGTTCGGCAGCGCTCTCGTTTCCATCTCAGGGTTTGGACGGCGGCACCTCTCGTCAGCTCAGGGCTTGCTGCAGTAAATGTTATTCCAGAAATCGAGGGCACATCCCTGGTTACACCAATTGGACATTGTTTGTAGAGACCGACAGTGTGCGCCATCATCAGCTGGGATTTGCTAACTGCCGGATGGAAGGCCTCTCCAAGCTATTGGCGTTTCACACCGTCACGCGATACAACATCCATCGCGTGCCTGCCCACAAGCTGCTTACATTGATTTATCTCTACAAATGGAGGTTGTCCACTTGGGCACTTTTGCTCCTTCAGCCATCTTCCCGGTTCGATTTAAAGCTTTCGTGACTGCAGGGATTCATATTCTTGGTTCTTTCGGTAAAGTCACATAGAAGGGAAAAAATAAAAACAATAAAATTCTCACGACGTTTCGATTGCAACACAAGCAATCATCAGGTGTGAAAACCACAGCAAGAAAATGTGATGACTGCTTGTGTTGCAATCGAAACGTGAGACTTTAATTGTTTTATTATTATTTTATTATCTCTCCCGTTGTAAGTCTCAGCCTGTGGCCATCATCGTCGTTATCCCTTTATCGCCATGACGTGTCCTGCTCAAGCACGCTCACTTATTTAACGGTCAAAATTACGTCCATAACTTGTGCGTGATCTAATCCGTATCTTTCTGTTTTGCATTTTCTAAGCATGCATCTCTCTCCATGCTTCTTTGTCCACTTGTCAGCTTTTGTTCCATTGTCGTGACTAGCAGCAGATGAACTCTTGGTGTGGAACGTTTCTGGGTGCCGGCTTAAAATGAAAATGCCTGCAGTTTTCAGGTTTATATTTATAAAAAAAGATCTTTCTAAGGTAATTTACCTTTTGAGGAAATTATTTGTACCTCACAATTGGCACTTGATGCATGTTTAATTTTAATTTACCATTATTACAAACGTGCCTTTCCAATAAAGGTAAATTAAAAAGCTAAACTGCTGTGTTGCCAAGAAGTAAGCACACTTGTTGGTGTTTTTGCACAGGGTTTTTTGAATGGCCACAGGTGTTTAGTATTTTTATAGGCTATTAGTAATATAGTACTGTCTTATGAACATTGGATACAACTATTCATTGTCTGAAAATTATATTGAAGACCCTGTGACATTTTGATAGAATAGTCCATTTTATGTCAGTCCTAGCCCAATCTAGAAAATTTAATATAATTTTAAACATTCTTGTACCTTAACTAGTGTTTTGGTCTTCATTGCAAAGTCTTTATCATGGAGACAACTCGCATATGTAATACTATTTCCAAAATTAGCTGCAGTATGTGTACAATTCAAGGGTTAGCGGCTTGTTAGCATTTGGCGTAATTAAACTGAGTTTTAGCATGGCGTAATGGTTTGGAAGCTCGTGGCATTTGCACAACACAAGAGAGCGAGTGCACGTGGCACTGAAGTTCGTTTCGGATGTGGAGCGCCTCTTGCCCTTGAACGGCCGAAAGAGATGCTGTCAATGTTCTTTATTTAAAATTGTCAACTTTCCAATGCCATTAGCCGAGAACGTTTACGATCACAATGCGCACGGCAGCTGCATTCGCGATACGCAGGTGCTGCAGGTTACAATCGAAGGAAGCGCAGTGAATCAGGACCGAGCAGAGCCAGCGGCCGCGCTGAGCACTGGGGCCAGATCTGACGCGACTGTTGCTTGGCCGCACTCCACAACATTGCGGTCTTTAATCTGTGCGCTCTACCTTGTCTGCTTGAAAATAAGTCCATTCTTTTGCAAGAATTAGTTTTTCTTGGTCGCTGGGTGTGGTGAATATATGATTCGGTTGTGAATAAAGTCCACGTGGTGTGAAGCAGTGGTGCCATGGTTGGCGCTCTGCGCTCGGAATCTGGTGACCCGAGTTCGATTTCCAGCCACGATCGGTGGCGAGTGATCACTAAACCGGTCTCTAGTACAGCCCTGCAACTTTCACTGACCAGCATGTTACGTTCAGATAACCTCCATGGCCGACGCTGCGTGGTGGGGGGAGACCATCCAACAGTGCATTGACCAAGTGCTGCGAAATAAATCCATGATTGGCCAAGAGCTCAACAGTGATGCGAGGGATTGCATTGGCCGAGCACTTGAAAGCTCTGCCAGATTACCCAAGTGTGGACCCATCTCGATGTGTGTACGGGCATGCAGCATTTGGGCATGCAGCATTTCTTACGATAAATCGTTTGAAAGTGGGCGTATCGTGGGATGGGACGAATGCAGCGGAGAATGCCGTCCTGGAAGTTGGGCTGTGCATTACTTCCACACTTGGCAGCAAATGTGTGTACGGTTGTTGGTTACATGTTTTAACGTGGAATTAAGGGGCATGATTGATATAACTTGGAAAGTATGTGCATTTGTCTCGTAAAATAAAAAAAATGTATAAGTGTACTTTACATATATTTAAAACCAAATAAACATCTAACCTCTGTCATACAGAATATAAACTTTTTCACTTGTCTTGTTTTTATTGCTGTGCTTACAAATTACAACATGGTCAAATCTGCAACGTTTTTTATGTATAGTAGTTGAATAGTTAAACCTTGCCTCGTTAAAAAAAAAAAATTTGCGTATTTTCATATGAAGATGTTAATCTACATAATTGTACGTTTCACTTTCATATTTTCTTATTTCTACCAATATGTATATCTCATCTCAAAAAACAGGAGGACCTTCAGTGAATACAAATGTCATCCATGGCCACTTGGTGGCAGCATAACACTACCCACTGCATGCGATATTCTGTTGTTCTTTCGGGAAAGTCACGTAGGTACAAACATTATACAAAAAAATAAAGTGAATAAAAATAATACAGAATAAAAAAACCTCGACGTTTCGATCGCAACACAAGCGGTCATCATCAGGAAAAGGGGGGTTAGTCTCTAAAGGCAAACTGTTTATAAAGGTTTAGAGATGTGCGTAGCCCAAGTGTGTCGGCAGCATGGGTGGGGCAGCTCATGTTAACGTGGGAGAAAACAACGAACCCGCAGTGGGTCTCCACCAATTTCCACTGCACGCTGTTTTTATTTTCATATCATCCAGTGTAGCCTCGGTGGGATAAGGGGGAGGGGGTGTTGGGGGGAGACTTCAGCAACTTGCCCATTGTTTCAACTGCCGCGCCGGGAGATGGAAATCAACGGGTGGCCTCTGAATTGCAGGTCCATTGTGCGAGCCCACGACACCGCCCACGGCAGCTCTCGGTCACGCACCAGCAGCACAGCACAAGACCAAACACGTGTTTAAATTATGCGAGTAACGCAATCCAGTCCAGTGGTTTAAATCACACGTTTCTTGTTTTGAAACATCGGCAAGTAGAGCAAAGGCTGCCACCGCGTTAACTCGGCAGTAATTGGCACATTCACTCTGAGCAGTGAACTTGCAAAAGCCTATTGCAAGGTAATAGTAGCCCCCAAACATAGTAAACATGCTATGTTGGGCCACTGGTTGTAACGGTTGCCCAAAGTTGCATGTTTACTGGGTTACCCATTCCACTGAAGAATGCATGATTGACGGTCATATTAAGTGTCTCATCCGCACAGGACAAGTTTCGCCCGACCTCCACGCGTTAAGAGGTTCACATTACAGATGCCCTGGTGCCACTGTACCTTCATGGTATCCAGTGGATTGTTACAGCATCTCCGATGTAAGCACATTATTTGGTGACACTGCGTTGGCAGTGGTGCATCAGCAGCGAAAAAAAAGAATCTCAAAACGTTTCTCAAAACACTCCCTGAAATGGAAATGGTCCTCCATAACACATACATGATATGGTTCGTTCATGTGCGCTACATTGCCCATATTTGTGTTTTTCTTTAAAGGCGGTGTTATTTATGAACATGTTGGGTGTTTGTTATCCTAAATGCGCACCTGTGGAGGAGAGGGCAGTGCCAGAACTTGGCATTTGTGAATTAAACGAAATTTTTTTTTCACAGTGCAAGCTCAGTTCGAACAAACTCTGTGCGGGGATGGCATCGTAGTTTCTAAAACACATTCCTGGCATTTCCCCCAGTTACTGCAGTGGCAACACAGCTGCCGCAAGGTTTAATAGAAAATCTCATATACTTGGAACACTTTTTGCTAATTCTAAATGTTACGCCTTTTATAAAAATCACGAGAAACCCTGCAGGTTAACCAGCTGTTTGGCACAATTTGTTCTAAGAGTCAGTGTGTCCTGATTGTTTATTTTATAAGTAATAACACGATATTCACTGAAAACCTTGCGTGTAGACTTAAGCCTACTGAGAAAAGTACGCTATGTAGTGAACACCACTAAATACCATGTTGCACAATTACATCTTTCTATGTGAAGAATGGAATCTTAGCGGTTATTCTTTTTGTAAAGAAAATGTTATTTCGGAACGATGACTTTGTGGACTTGAGGTGCCTAATATGGCCACGATGGCGCTTTTCTACGCCATCCCATCGTTCACACACACGGTCACATTTTCATGAATTGACGACCAACATTCGAATTTTGATCATTAGCCTTTTTTTCGGCACTGCATTTGTTTTTGCCAAGAAGCGAGCGTTCATTATTCTTGAAAATGTTTATGTTGGAATTCCAATTCCTTCCATGAATTGCATGTTATTCTCAAATTTTTAAAGTAACTGGCAAGCCAATATACGCCGTATAACTGTGGCTACTTTGTGGGTAGTTGTGAGAGTTCGTGCTGAAGGCTGATGGAGTTTGTACGACGCCGTAAGACTCTTTCCTCCGCTCGGCAACTTCAGTTCACCGTCACGCACCTTGAATCACTCACTCCCTGAAGGCCGTGTGGCTGATGGGATGTCAAACAAAAGTGCTTCATTTTTCTAAGGCAAGATACATATCGGAAGCAGGCATAATGGCTGCTTATGTATTGTGTTACTCATATTCCCATCAGTGACGCTCATGATGAATTTGTGTTAATTATTACTGTATATAGTTTTGTGCCAAGCTAGGATCCACATCTTACAGAGCTTCCTCGCCTATAAACATCTGGCAATTCAGCGTCGTTGATTTAGGCAAGCCTGACTGTGCTGAGACACTGAATGTTGAAGCCGGTCCACCGTTTTTATTGTGTTAATAAAAACAAACTATAAAAAAACTGTTGTTTTTACTTTATTTTACCAGGTAAGGTCCACTGAGAGAAGTGTTCCACCCAAGGCCGTTTGCGTGCGTTCACGGTCAATGCGATGGACGAGACGAAGCCTACACGTGGCCACTGACAAAGAAAATGGAACAAAAACTGGAAGGTACACAAAGAAGCAACGGGTGGATGCACACTTGGAATGTGGTACACTGCGAGACAAAGAAGAGGAAGACGCAGGGGCAGAGGACATACACCAGCTTGGAGACATCTGCTCGACTCCAGCAAAAGTAGATTCACACAGGCACGGCTGCGGATAAGCCGTTATGCTACGTTCTGCGCGTGATACTTTCGTTTTGTATCTCACGACAAATAATAATTAGTACCGAGCCTCGCATCCATCGTTTTGCGTCACTCGCCCCTTTCCCGGGGAATATGAGTAACACAATAAACAATAAATACGCCTTAAAAATGAAGCATTTTTGTTTCACATCCCACCCCCACCCCTAATTTGTGATGCGCGTCGCGGCCAATGCCTTTTTGTTGTTGCTGCTGCTGCGGCCACCTCCCCCTGACGGAGCCCCCAAAGCGCTTTGTCGGCAAGGCTTCAAATCTAGAATGGCATTTGGCCGGCCGGGCGAACAACGCCAAGCCCTGCCGCCGCGGCGGTTGGCGGCAGCGGCGGCGACTGCTGAATGGCCTCCGCGGCTAAGTTTGCACGGAGTCGGCACTTTCATTGAAGCAGCTGCCCGGCGATTTCCACGGGGAATTGCCCACGTGCCCCCCCCCTCTGCTGCGAAGTGGCGCATACACCATGAGCCTGTGACGTTATTCGGAATGGGGGGTGGGGGGCATTCGTCTGCCAGAGTTCGACCCAACTACTGTATATATCAGTTTAACATGTAGGCTTTCGCGACCAATGTCATACATAATAGAGGGTTTTTTATTTGGGTTAGATCACATAAATATATAAATGTGTCGTTAAAACCCGTCACCACTCGACACAGCCAACTAGTGAGGGTTGTCACGTAAACAGAACGTGGCCAATTCAGATCTGAGTACTCAGATTGTCAATGTTGTGGCTTGGCTCTCCGACACACCGGTTAGTGCGGTACTCGTGACGAATTGGCCACGTGCTGTTTACGTGACAACCCTTACTAGTTGGCTGTGTCGGATGGTGGTGGGTTTTAACGACACATTATATATTTACGCGATTTAACCCAAAAACCTCTATTATGGAAAAAACGTTGCACAAATAATACAAAACGTATCTATGTCACCACGGTTATTCATATCTACTTTATAAACTAAAATGGAAATGTGCAATCTTACCATTATTTCGAACCACACTAAAAGCCATACAACATTCGGAATTCAACCACAAACCACACGTCCTCTTCTTGATTCTTTCGGTAAAGTCACGTAGAAGGAAGTAATAAAATGAAAAAAAAATTCTCACGACGTTTCAGCCACAACACAAGCAGCCGTCCTCAGGTGAAGAAACAAAGCTGTCGGAAAGACAGCGTCCCAATTTCCGACAGCTCTGTTTCTTCACCTGAGGACGGCTGCTTGTGTCGTGGCCGAAACGTCGTGAGAATTAGTATTTTATTATGTTTTATTTTAATTATTTTATTATTTCCCTTCTACGTGACTTTAGCGAAAGAACCGAGAAGATGAATCCCTGCAGTCACGAAAGCTTTGAAATTTAACCACACGTCCTCTTTCAGAAGCTGTGCTCATTTTTAAATCCTTCATATTAAGTTCACTTGCTTGCTTGCTTGCGCGCTTACGACCGTGCAAATCTTTCGGTCGTTTTTTAACCCACTTCCCGTGATCCAATCCAGCTGACATTTTGCACACAGACTTGTTGTGCGTGACAATTTATTTTCGTGAAAATTTTTTTTCCAAAATTTTACACTTTTTAGGAATTTTTTTTTTATATTTAATTACCAATTGCTTAATGGTGGCAGGCAATCATCTGACCCATAGGTGGCAGCCATCTCAAGCCAAAGGACGAGAGGACTCTAGCCGCCACGCATATAAAAGATTTATAGTGAAAAACTTTGTTTTACGGGTTAATTTTTTACTTTTACAAAAGAACCATGTTTGGTTTGAGGCCAGACATTCAAGCAGATAAAGATGGTCACAGCTAAATTGGTAATGGAAGACGTTCCATGATGTGGTTTGACAAGCGCTCTGTCACTGACGCTATCCGGTCGGGGTTGGCGGACACCAGGAGATGGGAATCAGCCGATCGTCGTGCCTGAGATGGGTTGTATAGGGTAATTATCTCCATGAGACAAACAGGTGCAAGATCGCGATGTTCCTTCACAGGAATCCCGTGCGACATTTTCAGAATCTATTGGGAATCAGTTCCCCTGGCAATGCAGGGTGAACGCACTTGAATCACGCACGTGGGGTCTCTCTAACCTTTAGCTGGCGGTGAGATCAAAGCGTGAGATTTGCTGCCCGCATGCTGTGATGGGCCTCTTGATTTACCCTTAAATCCTAAGCTTCAATCACCCAAGAGGGCAGACATATGGTGGGAGACAGGGGTAATTAAGTGATATCAGATACGTGAAATCCCTCATCTTGGGACATGTAACGGGCTGTAGGTTATTATTTGTTTCGATGCCAACACTCTGCACGCCTCTCTCCAGCCTCAGGATTTTACTGGGGCCCCCATCGGGAATCACTGATGGAGACACCCAGCCTGCAGTGGCTAAGCAGCCTGGTCCTGTGCCTCACTGCGGCTTCGCTTGCATCCAAGGAAGGGGGAGGGGTGGAGAGGCTCTGGAAGGCTTTAGGTTTCACTCAAGGGTCCGACTGCCCCTGTTAGATGTACAGTAAGAACAACCCACCATTGTTAATTCTGCCAATGGGAAGTTGGCTATACACCCGCCCCCGCACTGCAATCGCGTTTGACATGAAACTAATTAAAAGTGTATTATACACGACTCATCAGCCCCACGGCCGCTTCTGGCTTTGCAGCTGAAATTAGGCACTCCCAGGAGGCCACGGGGCTAATGGGTTGTATGAGAGAAATACAATACTGTAATTTTTGTAAGAAATATTTCCATTCTTAATTTTTCCACAAATATATACTGTAGATATGTTATATTCAAGTTAATGGGAGAAATGAGCAAGAACAACCAATACAAACAAGGTGTCACAACAAGACAAACAAGGGAAATGATTGAATATTATTTCAACCCTGAATTGTGACATTCCCAATTACCGCGGGTGGGGGTGTGAATAATCACACCCTCATATCAACTTTGGAAGACGCAAATATAACACCCATTCTTAGCTAAGCTCTGTAACATAACCAAATTACTTAAACGCAACAATTGCATTCACTTTACAATACTCAGCAGCATAAATCACATCAACGGAATGTTGGTTCACGGTTAGAGCTAAAAAGGTAAACAGAGGAGTTTGATCTTCATTTGAAGCTTTCGTGACTGCAGGAATCCATACTCTTTGGTTCTTTCGGTAAAGTCACGTAGGTAGAGACATTTAAATAAAACAAAAATAATCTATCACGACGTTTCGATCGCAACACAAGCGGTCGTCCTCAGGCGGAAAAAAATTATCCAGCAGTGGAACTGCTGAACCACTGGTCCCAATGAGTACAAAGGAGTTTGGTAAAATAATTCAGACGAGGTCTCCTGAAAGCCTGTACTGCTGTCGCAGTTGTAGGACTTGGTCACTGCTGTAAATTATCAATATTCATCGCGAAATTGTAAATTTTGCTGCGGATAAAAATTTGGCCCGTGAGCTTTCGTTGTTTTACGTTAAAATAAAGATGAATGTTGAACAGTTGATTAAATTTAACGTGTATTTGTTACACTGAAAATCCCATTGAATTCAATTATAATCCGCACATTCACCCCGTGGACTCGTTCTCTGCTTTATTTATATTTTGTCCTTTTTTATGTTTCTGCTGCTGTGCGCACGCACGCACGCACCACGGATCTCCCGTGTAAAATATCCAGGCTATTGGCCAAACGGGATCATCCGTGTGACAAATCAAATAAAGCCATTTGCTGGGGCGATCGTACTAAAATGTGAAATCGCGATTTTGTCGACTAATAGGTGGTAACAATAACACCGGAGGAATGTACGAGTTATATTTAGGATGCATAAAGTTCAACTCAATCCTCCAGGGCTGCAGCCGTGAATATTTGCTCTGTGTCTGGGAGGTGAAGGGTCCCAGAACCACGTGGTCATTTGCTTTGCACTCAGCGCTGACGGATTGGTGGTTTGCGTTAAAAGTGGAAGCTTTTAGAAATCCGCATAAGCGAGAATTTAATCTGGCAAATTGCCATCGATAATGTGAAATTGTGGTTACCTTACTTGATTGATGCAACATAGTTGCGTTTAACACATTAAATATAAAATATCAAACCCATCACGAATATTTTATTCAAGCGAGCTTCATTTGGGCTATGTTCGCTGCTCGTGTTAGGGGGGGGGGGTGTTACTTTTCCCGCTTTGAACAAAAGAGAGAGAAAGAAAATTACATCGCCACCACTGTCAACGCCCTCGGGATGTGGCCGTCCTTGCAACAGCCGCTTAGCTCAATTGGTCTCACGGGCTGAGGTAAGAAAGTCTGAGCGGCCCTGATGTTGCATATTCGTGGGAGGTGGTTGTGGATTTTGAGGAGGCTTTCACCCAGCAGTGGGTGTACCATGGCTTTAGCCGTTGACGATCATGATGTGTCCATCACGAGCTTCTGACCGCAGCACCCGCTGCTGTGCGTGCACTGCAATGGTAAACACAGTCGAGCGAGTTTTTCTCGATTTTTTTTGCGCTTCCTCTCCAACAAATATTGAAATATTTATGCCTCTGCCCAAGAAGAGTCTTGCCACAAAATAAACACATTATATGAAACCGAGATCCATGCGCATTCTAATTACACTGTTTTTGTTATTTCAACATTATTATTTTAGTACTGCAGTTAAAGCAACGTATAAGCACTTTATTTAAAAGCAGGTGAGCCCGGCGAGTTTTGAGAAGTAATCCAGAGCGAGCGAGAGAGGGAGGGAGGGCAGCGAGTTGCTCGTGGCTCTGGCCAGGTGCACATTGCCCAGAAACACGGCGAGAGCCAACACTGCCTCGCAGCACAAACGGAGGCTCAAGTGGAATACGTTCGGGCAAGCCACGTGCGTGGAAAGCCTCCCCGTGATCGATGTGGACAAATATGTGTGGTTAATGTTGCCGAATGCCAGCCATTCTTTATTGTAAGCCCAACGCAGCGACCTTTTTAAAGGTGTTTTTTTTTATTTCAGCGAAAATATTATTGTATCAACGTGTGCCAAGTTAATTGTAGCAACTGGGACAATCGGTAATGATCAACATCGTCATCGGCAGCCATGGTCTTTCCGCTGTTGGATGAAGACCTTGCGACGTGGCGATCCGCGCCGCTCCTGCGCACGAGCTGTTATTCATCGCTTCACCTCCCCAGTTTCCTTTGTTGGCTGCCTCTCCGTCGTGAGTCTTCACCGCCAGCCGTGCTCTATTCCGCCTGAGCTCGGTCACTCTCTACAGTCTACACGGTCACCAGGACTTGACGGAGCCAAGGAGGGCGTCCACCGCGAAGATGGAGCGATGGGATGAGATCGTGTGGCAGGAGCTGGATGGATCGATTTCACGATGTAACACGATTTTTGTTCCTGGGTAGTAAGTGTTACTTTCTAACTGCTTATGCCTCAAAAGTATCGAAAATGGCTATTATTCCCCACAAACTTTGCTTTTGTGACCAGGACTTTACGTGAAGGAATGACACAAATGCACGCCACGTTTTCTCATTGAAAATAGGTACATTTCAAAATATCACCGTCCTGGTCACAAAAGCAAGGTTTGTGGGGAATAACAGCCATTTTCTGTACTTTTGAGGCATAAACAATTGGAAAATAACACTTACTACCCAGTAACAAAAAAATAATGTTTTTTCAGTAACAAAAAAATAATGTTTTTTTGTTACACAGTGTTTTCTATGGGAACCTTTTTTCCGGTATCGATATGATGAAAACAGAATGGGCTGAGTTACGAATGCTTTGGTGTTATTTTGCTTTGCCTTCGCGCTGTTCGTCTTTGTCGTTGTTTCCTGGTCTAACACTGCCCAGACAAGGGCATGAAGAATGCTGTCTCTGAGGTATGCAATGTGCATATTAGCAGAGCACGTTCCGTTGCATGTCTTACCACGAGCGTGTGTGGTTGATGCAGACTTGACGATGCCTTGCAATTGGTGTATATTTGGCGTTTGTACACATTTTATACCTCCTGTGGAATTTCCACGAATGGGTAAAGCCGATTTTTTTTTCATCACGCGGACGGAGAGTAGAGATGGAGCGATAAAATCATTTCTGTTCGCAGGTGCTCGAAGGGTCCTTGCATCGCAAATCCTCGAGCGATCGCGACGACTTCGGGAAGATTTCATCCAGCAGTGGATAGCTTGTGGCTGACGATAATGATGGTGATGATGGGCACGACACTGCTTAATGAACGCATCACTGCAGGCCGCAGTCTGGGTGATGAGGCACATTGCGATCAGTGCTTTGAAGAAAAAAAACCGTTCAGATGAACATCGGCGTCCAGCTGAGTGACACAGAATAAACAAACCGAGTGCGGGAAGTGGGTGACGTGGGGGGAGCCTGAGCACAAGCCCGTCGTATGTTATCACTTCACAAGTTCAGGCGTGCATGACCTCGTGACGCTGCTTACACCCTCACCCATACACCCGCCTTGCTCCAATGTGTCAATAAAGCCCCAAGAAAACATTTTACGCGCGGACAGTGAATCGTAGGCCGTCGGGAAACGAGACGTCCACTTGGGAGGGACACGCGTGCCTCGACTCTTCTGTCGGACGGAAGGAGGCCGGTGGAAGCGCATCGAAGAGCTGCCGAAGGAAGAGTCCCTTGGGATCTCCCCGCTGCATCGACGACAGCGGGGGACCGCCCCCAACCACGTCCCAATACCACCACCACCACCACGTGGAAGATCAGGGACTCACCAAAACTGTGATTGAGCTGAGGTGCAAACGACTGCCGAGCACAACGCGCGTATTCAGGTGGAGCAAGTTGACTCCACTCGGCTACCCCAGATGCCGTAGAATGTCCTACAACATGAACATCATTCAAGAGTAGCATGTCGCCCCCCCCTTCCCACAAACGCCGTGCGAATAAACCAACGCGATTTGGGGCAGCGATGGCGCAGCGGAGAACGCGTGCTTGCGTGAGCGGTTGTGAATTCCGAACAACAGCACACGCAGCAACATCAACAACAACAACCACAGGACAGTGCACGGGAGAGCCGTCGGCGGGGAGGGTGTGGGGACAAGAGGTTGGGTTCAGGTTGAGTGGGGGGGGAGCCGAAAGTGGTGCCGGGGTAAAGCCATCTGCGTTATTTATTTAGTCCCCACCTCTCCTCTGCAAATGCTGACCATGCCAGGAAAAATACCGTTATTAATTACACATTGTGGAATTAGAAAACGGGAAAGCGTGTGCACAGGATGTAATGCTGTTCTGGTAAATGTCTCAGCCGTGTGCTTGTGCTTAGACTCGTCAGTGGTTGGAGGAGTTTTGTTGGAGGGGGCGGGGGTGCGAGATTGGTTCTGTGCTTTGTGAAAAAATAAAATGTAAATAAATAAAGTCATGGCACTCATTAATAGCAACAATAAAATGTAATTTTGAATGTTAACATATGCATACACAATTAATCATTTTTATGCGTTTTGTTTCAGTAGAATATTTTTAGATAAGTAACGTACCACATCATGCCTAAAATCCATTTAAATTAAACATTTATTTCCATTAATAAAAAGCAATTTTCCACGATTACATTTCTTTAAAATCACAAATTGTAGCTCATCATCATCCACTGGTGGATAAGTGCATCCCAACAAGATCACCAGCATCCTTTAATAGTCCAGCGATGCCACAATCCATCTCACGCCTGCTCATGAGTTGACGTTATTGATCTTTCTCCACGGTGGTTGTAGTCTCAGGCACATTCTCTCCAGTCTTGTCCATCGACCATGACCTCTTCTTGAGCTGTCTCCTGCCCAAACCAACTTGCTTTCTTGAAGTGTCACTCTAAGGTCTCGGGTTCGCATTCTCAGTTAGCTGTGGAAAACAAATTCCAAAGTAATTCGAGCACACATGACTTATTTCACGTTTAATGACACTGCGAGAGATTTGCAGATATGGTTTAATACTCAGGCCCTTAACTTCCCACAATTAAAAAAGATGCAATATTGACTGTAACTGTTGAGTAATATTTAAACGATAGGCTACCACCCAATTAGTTCGTAGAGCCATAATCAGTTCATTTTCAATTACCAATACAGATCCGAGCGATCTCATTGCACACTTGATTACATTTACTGTAGAAGAACACTTAATTAAGTTGAGGTATTTTCAATGGGAATACCCTGAACTTAAAGAGTTTCTGACGTGATGAGAAAGAGCTGACCCTGCCAAGTGTGCGCGCTGATTTATCACAGGGCACGGTTGTAAATTTAGCAACAATAAAAAAATAAGAATGTTTCTTACTGGGCACAGCGAGCGGAAAATGTCCCACAGATGTTATTTTAAGCTCATTTCACAAAAACACATTTTTTTTAATATTCCAATGTGCGCACTCAGTTCCTATTTTGCCTTCCATTTTTAGTTTTTTTTTGGCAAGTGGCCGCGTGAAAATATCCACAGGATGCTTGTCAGTTAAAATAATGTGTCCTCTGCAAAATATTGAGTTAGGTTAAAAAAAACACACACACACTCCCCGCCTCCTCCCAAAACTTTCTCCTCTCCAACGTGGGCGGCTCCTCGCGTGGTGCCACACGTCTCGGCCCGAGCCAACCCCTGGGGAGGGCGGGAGATGCCCCATTCATTCGGCAAGCGCCAACGCAAAGCTGAGCAAGGGAACTCCCCCACTCGCATCCTGCCAATGTCCCTGGCGCTGAGAAGGCCGTGACCTCTCGCAAGGCCCAGTCTTCATGGTACCACAAAAAGAAACACAACAACGGGATTTCGTGCCCAAAATGAGCATTCGGTGCACTGACGCTCATCTCCTGTTTACAGCACTCCTGAACCAGTGATGGATATTCCACATTCCTATGTTGCGGGAGAGTCTGTCTACAGAAAAAACACTGTTGACCTCCCCACAAAATGGTGCTTATTTTATTGACCCCAGAGGGATGATGGGCTGAGTCAACCCCAACGAGAAATTGAACTCGCAACCTTCTGATTGTAAGCCACTCGCTCTACCGCTGATGCACTCGGCCCCTCTGTCTGGTACACAGCAATGTAGAGTTGCTTCATATTGCATATTAGTGGTAGATTTTACATTTGTATCCACGTGAGTGATCAGCAGAATGCACAGCTACCACAGTGCCCCACTCCCCGCTAACCCAAGACCCACGTCGGTAGAGACCTATTTCTAGCCCCAGGCCCTGTGGACGGAGCCTCTGGCCCGCGTGGCATTCCGTTTCCCCACGACACATTCCAGAACAAGGTGCTAGCATTAGTAAACACGCGGCTACGCGCATACTGTAGCGTGAACGAGAGAATCATTCAGGCGGCTTGTTCATCCTTACAATTGTCTCAAATTAAACTTCTATTTTGACAAAATGTGTGTGTATGTTTAACGTCTCTTCGCACGGTACGTAGCCAACCGTGCTAATCGGCACTTAGCGTGTTCTCCAGACTGTAAGATGCTTTGAAAATTAAGACCCACAAACATGTGCGTGCATTAATACAGTTATACAGATCTGGTCACATATATTGCATCGACCGGGTCAGGAGATCTACCCCTACCCCCCCCCAGATTTAGCTTTAAGAAACAGGGAAATAAAGTGCGTCTTATAATCGATTAAATATGGCACTACCAAGGTGCATTGCTAATTTCTTAAAGCAAAAAAATCCCCATCCATGGGTGTAAAGGATCGTGTGCCGTGATGTCATTATATCACAGTGGGCCCCGTGATCTTCCTTTGCCCCGTGCGCCGCAGGAGCTCTGATGAGAGCGGAGAGCCCCGCGAAATCTAAGTCTAATACCCAAGACAGTGTCGCATTTTGGAGATTAGTCTTTTATTACTATTAGTACCGTTTACAATTGTTGTCGCGAACGCAACCACCAGAAAAAAAAACACGACGGTGGTTTTCTTCGCTTCGGCAGCCCACTTCGATTTCCGTCGTTCATCTCTCGTTTGCCCAACGAGCGGTCGCTGGGGAGCGTCTCCGCGCTGCCTTCTTGACTCGAGGTCGGCGTGGAATCGGAGCCGTGCGCGTGCCCGTGCTCGCGCGTGCGCGTGCACGGGGGATGCGCTTCACCTGCCCGCTCCGACCGCAGCCACTCGCTTGGCTCGATGCCAGGGAATGAAATTCCATCCGGCCGGCAGCACAGGGCAGCTTCTCCTGTCCAGATTCCAGTCCCTCCTCAAAGGGCCTCGACATCGCCCCCCCTCCTCCTCCTCCCCCCATCACTTTGCCTCGTAGCCTCCGCCTTGACTCTCAAGGGCTAGCCCTGACCACACCGGGGCCCGCAATCGTTGGACTGCCTCTGCCAATGAGGAAATGTAACCACGGTTTACTGCTGCTGCGATTGCGCTGTCACGGCTCCCCAATGTGTTTGTGGGCTGCGACGCATCTTGTTGTTCCGTACGACGTCTGACGTTTCGCTCCACAGTGCTGGGAGCTTGTTTTCATCTCGATTCCCGCAGTTTAATTCCTGAAGAAGCCCCCACCACGTGGAGCGAAACGTCGGACATCATGCAGGACAACACGCGGTACAACCCGAATATGCAACGTCGAGATACAGTCATGCATTTTCTTCTTCCGAAGAAAAAACCCAACTCCTATAAAACAAGTTTTACACTCTCTGTCGAACTTCTTTCGCACCGTACGTAGCCAACCGTTCTGTAAACCAGACTAAGAACATGGTATGAATGCAAACACAAGACGTGGCACTCGTGAGCTTTTTTTAGAGATCAATGCCCATCTCTCTGTGTCATCCAATCTCCCGTGTACACGATCATGTAGCATTACAAAGGTCTGTTAGTTTCTTGATGCGCAAAGATTCCGTTTAAGTGTAATTATCCCCGAGGTTTGCCATTTATGGAGAAATGTCAAATTGAATATCAAATTTCTCTCCGTCGCTGTTTGAGGAGGGTTGCTTCGCGTTATTAATAAATCGGCGGTATGGCGCTTTGTTTTAACAAGATTAAGCACGCAAAAAAAACGCACGCGTAAACCGACATCTCCAGAGTCCGATTTTGATTGTATCGAGTGTATTTAAATAATCATACAAAGGGGAAGAGAGGTGCTGCTCGAGCAGCGAGGTTTAGGTGAGGCAACGAATAGGTGTGACCACTGGGCCCCCGATAGCAGATGTACTATTGCAGATACCTATGGCACTCTAGTACGATTCCTTGGATTACCCTTTCCGAGCATCGGGTCAGCACGGTCAGTCGCTCGATACTAAAACCAAATCTCCATTAAATGGATTTTTTCAGTTGAATGCAGCGTTCAACCATAAATACCGTTGGACATCTGGATCCAGAGTAACACTTGTATTTTCCCCGTCTGTACTGCACCACTCTGATGAGCTATACTACCTACCACGCTAGCCACCGGCTATCATCCGCCTCCTTTCGTTCATGATGAGGATGCGACGCCTACCTCATGCATCTCCTTAGAGGAACGCCCATTTCCGCGGGGAGCAGTCGTCATAGGCGATTCCTTAGGCTAAAAACGTGGCGGTGGCCACACTGGGAATAGGGCTACTCGAGACGTGAATCGCGACCTATCACCGTTTACAAACTTTCGCCGGCGGAGCTGATGGCTGTATTACTCCGAGTTTTAATTTGTGAAATCGCGTACAGGGTCACGATCGATGACGCTGGCGGATCTACATCTTTCTAATAGATGCTCCATATATCTCCGAGTCATCGTCAAGACCTGATGCCATGGATTCAGTGGATTGTACCCTTAAATCGCCATTCAGCCAGAGTATTCAATCCCATACTATCGCCAAGTATGATGATGGTTACATCGAGAATAAACATTGCCAGACGCACGGGCTATGCCCAGAAGTTCTGCTTGGTGGGTTCACCGCGCTTGAGTTTAGCGTCGAGGGGAGCATCGATCTATAAATTTCTACGTCTTGTACCCGGCTACCTCAGAGCTGTTCTCACCGCGTTGCGGCAGCTGATTGACTATGCGATTGTTCTAACGTCACTCGACGAGCAGATTCTTTATACGCCTACTGTTTGGGTTGAGTCGTGCTTCCTGACACAACACACAGTGCTTCTCCTTTTCCGGCAACCTATTCTACCTCTGGGGGTTGCAATTTCACTCCGTTGGTTTTTAGGGAGTGTTTCCAATTAAGCCGGGGTGCATTCAGCGCATGGCAGTTCACAGCGCCCTAAGGTCGTATTTTGTCACATCACCTCCGCCACTTACTAAGAAGGGATAAGTTCGAGGCAACCCAAGAAGTTTACTATAACAAAGCTACCTCTCTGTCGGTCGCAACTTGAGTGTTCCCGAGATGACTGATCCATAAGCAAACGTTCAAAGGATCAGTTAGGGGCTACAACTATAGTTGGTATGAACCGGCCAATGTTCCTAAACCGGAAATGGCCTTTCTGATGATGCGCAGAACTAGATGCGGTGGATGGTTGTGACACAGTACTAGTGATACGAAACATATGGTTTATACGCGAGTGAGCGGCCTGCAAGGGTGTACATGCGGTGTGCCCCGTTCCCCCGCCAGATGACACTATTCTAGAAGCGTACCATGTACAATTGTAGATTTTACAGTTAAATTTCTAGTAAGGTTCTATGTCACGGTTTATTCCTAGTATCCGGCCGTAACTAAGTCGAGGCCGGTTCGCCCTGCAATAACTTAATGTAACCAACCCGGGGCTCTCGGACGAGCCCGTTTAGCTCGACTGGACAACTAGGATTCCCCATAGTTCATAACAATCAAACGGGGGATCGTAGGTGAGCTGTCGGCGCCCCAGAGGCATCTAAACATCCGCCCACCATCGCCAAAAACATCATTGACCGCCATTGAGATTTCTGTGGAGAAGCAACTAGTGAAGGTGCTTGACATACTCGACTCCCTAAGCGATGTGCCTTTCTGGCCGGGTTCGCTATTCCGAGGCTTAGTGGACATACGGAGCCTCAACGCTAAACCGTGGAAAACAGGTCATGCGCAGCTGAACGCGCCACTGTTTCAGTCATGTTTCAACCTCGCCTCATGCGATCTCAAGCCAGTATGCGCATGTTATATATTCCCTGGTAGAATCACCTTGTCTCTATTAACGAAACAGTAACGCACCGTGATCTTGAATTCTCTCTTATTAAATTCACCTCGCTAAGCTGCCACAAACCTTTGTAGAATCCTTAGAATCCGGCATCAGCACGTCCAACGCGATCTCCGCAGAGAGCCTACCCGCAGGCAGAGTCTGCCCCCTTCCAATGTGGACTCATTTCCTCACCCCCCCAGGTCTAAAGATTAGGTGAACGTTGTCGACGAAATTATCAATTCTAAATGCTACCACTGAATGTGCTAATAAGCTTCCGCTGAGACCACTGATATTTCTAGAATAGCGATCATGAAGGTGACGCCTCAGCGACTCCTAGCATCCAGAGTTACTGAAATCGCCGCAATGCAATACGTTAATCGTTATAGCTACTAAGCAGAACTGCATCGGATACCTCTATCTGTTTCTCTGTCGCGAAGCGGACTGGCAACTGGTCACTGTAATGCGACCTTCAGGAGAAATGCAAGTACGGTTAATACCAAGGCACTTGATAGTATCTGTTTCCACTAGCACACTCCGCAAATTAAGTAATTCCGTAAAGAGAGTTTCTTAAAGACTGTCGGGGCTTTTATACATGCCACCTAGTCAATCGAGAGGGTTGCATGGTTCAGAGCGTCTATGCCACTAGGCATATATGTAATTGTTGCGAGCATCCCTGCGAATAGGACGAAGAACTTGGCCAAAGAAAGTGAACGTGGGTCTTCTCCGGGTAACCACTTTGTAAAGAATAAGCATATCGCAAATGGCAGTGTGGGGTACTTCACACCAATTTTGCAAGCCCGTCGGCTTGCTACCTTGTGTGGGGCAATGTTAGCTCTAAGAGAGAAGGAGCTATTCAGTGTGAGGGGCCCTGGCTATACTGGCTTCTCCCTTGCCTACATCGTGGGATATTGCTCTCAATAACATCTTGAAAGCAGGGCGAACTCAGAGCAGGGTCGGGACTGGCGTATTACATACGGTCGCAGTATGGAGCCCTGGTCTCCGGCTTAATTAGAAGATAAACCAAGACCATGAACATCCACATCGGTACTGCTACTGTACTAAACTCGCAACTGGCCTTAATTATGTCGGGTGATTGACATAGCCTATTGGTTGCTTGCTACCGGTTTTGATTATAACCACAGCTTGTCCCGGCTCATTTCACGTGAAGCGGGGGTCAGAGAAGGTAGGACTGCTAAATCTGGGTGTTTCTAACACCTGTCAGTTTTGGACATGCAATTATGGGTTCGTCTGCAGTGCCGTACATGCAACCCCGTCATATAGCACAATCATCTATTTCGCAACACTCCCGAGCGGCCCTTAATATACATAGCGTAGCATTTATCATACGGATCTTGCTAGAACTGCCACACTTGCTATAGTTGCAGATATGAGTCTACCAAGTTTAGGTTGGCGAGGGATCTCATACTCACTGGCGGATCTCTGGTCCAAGAAACGAGCGGACTCGGTTGCATTCGTTAAGACCAGCATATGTCGCTAGGAGGTTCCACTACTGCGTAACAATGAACCCATATGATTCATTGTCAGTCAACACGGTCCCATTCTCAAATTCAGGCTGTCGACTCTCTATGTTAATAGACTGCAGTACTGCGCTCCAAATTAGAGCTGTAACCACAATTCCATCGACATTGAGCATAATAGCTAACTATCTTCGTGATCTCCTCCATGTGCCATGTCTCTCCGTCGGCCGCTGCTAAGTATCCTGGCAATATGTAGCACCGCTCCTAGAAGTCTCTTTCGCAAGCCATAAGCATATTCTAGTACATACCCTTCATGTTTTCTATCGGTTTAGAAAAGGTAGACTTCCCAAGGAAGTTTGGATTCGTTCACTCTATTAAGTTTTATCGTTGAGCTGGCCCGGGATTCTTTTGAAATCGTGAGTCTATAAAAGCGCTGTCCCACCCGATTGTTACGGCTGAGCGCGATCCATGACCACCGATGTCCTACAAAGCGACCCTTACTTCAACCATCCGTGCTTCTCTGATCGACCCGGTTCTGGAAGGTTGAAGAGAGCAACATGTGACTTCGGGCGTCGGTTATTGATCAGCGCGGCTGGCGCTTAAGCTCAATACCTATACCGAACAGGACGGAGCGTCTTAGTTCTGCATAACGGTAGTTGATTCCTATAGAGTAAGTCATCTTATTTAGTCTCCTACCGCTGTCCTGGCCCGCAATGGGCACCACTGGGTCAGAACGGATGCGAACGAGGACAGGGCGAGGAACTAGAAGGTATAAACCTGATGTCGACGGGAACGAGGGCCGACTACCTGGTGTGACGATCGAAAAATACCTCCGAAGGTCGCGATATACATGAAGGGCGATGATACCTACATATTAGACTTGACGTCGGAGGGGCCTGATTTGCCCGCCCGTGGGATATTTACTTTGCGTCGATCTGGAGGGGCGCCTGCGCATTTAGCACCCATTCACGCTTAGTCTAACACGCCGAGTGCCAGAGCCGCTTCAAGTCAAGTCACACTTCAATTATAAATGCCGTCCGAATTTTTCATCCGACGACTATTGAAGGAACTCATGAGGGCGAGACTAAACTGTTCCTAAATTCGGCAACCCTCACGGTTGCGTAGTGTCGTTGTGACGGATCTTCGCTACTGACTCCACTCGCCAGCTGAACCTATTCTAAGCCACTTCCGAGTGCCGAGTATAGTTAAGGGACCAGTTATTGCGACATTATCTTCCTCTTTTATAAATCTCTTGATGTACCCAGACGTGAAATAGAGCCATTGCCAGTGAACTTACGCCGCTTCTTAAAATTAGCTAGCTTAATCGCAGCGGGTACTTAGAGTTTCACAAATTAACAGACTCCTATCCGGCCGGACTCTGCTTCAAGTAAGTGCCTCGGGTTCGTCCATCTCTAAACGACTGGGCTGGGCGCACCAGCTAGGCATTCTAAGAATTTGGCGACGAGATTCGAATTGATTATTCATAAGTAAACGGTCGGGTTCACTCGACGGCAAACGAATCAGTGAGATAAAATCGCTTTGTCACTTCTAGTGTGATTGCGCCAGCTGCTCTCGCCCCTGTCGTGGTGGTTAGGCAACGATCGTGTACGCCCATAATTTCCCGTAAAGAAACGCGGGCTACGTGTTCTTTCCTTTCCGACATGACGCCCCGTTCGAGCCGCATGCTAACAGTTGCTTATTATTTCGGACTGACACCCCTACGACGATATATCAGTAAGTTGGTACCCTAGTACCCGGATAGCACGCTGTCTCAGAGACTACGGCGTACATGCTAATACACATTGCGTACGCATGCGGACAACAATCCGTCCCGTCCAACGGTCTTACCGTGGGCCGTATCGGAGTGCACCAGGGCTTGGCGGCTTGGGTAAAAGCAACTATCTTTGCGCAAGGCATTAGAACTTCATTACCGTTGGCACTTCGGTTACGTCGGAGAAGACTCTGATAGGCAGATGGGCCAAATCTTTCGGAGTGGGTATCTTTCTCGTGAAAATGTCCGATAGCCGGGGGTTACGAACATGTGTAGAGGCTTCTGTGAAGGAACACGTCACACTCCTCAGACCCTAAGGACGGATTAGATAATCCTGAAATCCTGTCAACATAGCTCAAGCTTGAGGTGTTATTCATAGATGCAGAGCCTGTGCAGGAGACAATAGAGAGAGTTACACGTTGAATGTAGCCCCCGTGTTCTCCCAGCGCATTGACGGCTTAAACAGGACGGCATTAAATGTGGAGATGTAATACTTGCTACACTGGCAACGTACTCTAGACGGATCATCATTGGATAGTCGCTCTCCCTGCGCGGTGGATTATCGGCGTTAAGGCCTCACGGAGACTTGGATCTGCTCACCTGTAGCCAATATCCAACACTCAACACCGTCCCGGCACCAGAGTTTCCAATTCCACCTGATTGAGCTGACTCTGCGTCCCACGACCTATGGCATGATCCCGTAGGCTTATGGTATTCATAAAAAATCACCACTTTGAGGCGCCTTTCTAGCTGGCAGTGTTAGCGGACCGGCGGGGCATCTTGCGGTGATCAGGACGGTTTTCGGAACTTGCTTATCACATCTTATCGTGTTCAGCGCCTCTCCCCACGACCATCTTTAGAATTGCGACAGGGGACGCTTTAGCTCCCGACCCGCCTGATCATTCTAGTTGGTCTTTAACAAGCCGCATGCCGAATTCTAGACCACAGCGTCGGCATCCTATAGGAGCTGGTTTCGGAGCTCTCGGCCAGCCTCAAACTGCAGTCCGAAGATGAACTGAATAAATATCCCATTTTTCCCGCAGGGTACTTTTACCAATTTAGAAAGTGAACGAAATCGAACCTCTACCGAAGGTATACCGCCCCTCTGCACGAGACGCCGTTATACACGACCAAAAGAGCTCAACGCTCTCGTCCAGCATCTTGTTTATGTAGGGCACTATGGTAGACATTCTCATGGCATGAAGCATAGAAAAGTGGCTAAACCGTCATGTCTCAGTGGTAGGGAAATTCACATGTGAAATCCCGTGCTTACTAGTCTTAGCTACTTCGCCGAACGCAGTTAAATTTAATGTGCTGAGTGGAGTACAGGTTCATGTATAAGACGAGCAGCCTACCTTTTAGATAGGCTTGACCTATGCGATACACGAACTAAGCATCTACCCCTCTCGCTAGGTCGTCTAGGTAACTCCTGACTCTTGGATATTGAGCTTGGATAAGGGTACTAGTGCCTATTGTAACGTGAGACCCCATCCCGTGTCGAAGCCCGAGGACTTGTTTCTTGGAATTGAAACGGCGCTTACCACTTGGGATTAAATTTACTTGTATAGCTGACAACCGACTTAATACGAGTAGGGACACGCCCCCAATAAACTAATTGGCCCTTCTTTCCGAAGATCCCACATTTACGCACTAGGTGCATTAAGTACATAGAGGCCTTTCGGAATTTAACAGAATAACGCTTTAACGGGTCTAGCGCCTCAGACTTAGCAACCGATCCTCAGGTCTTCCTAACCCCCTGCGTGCAACAACCGACTTTTATGAGTCGCCTACTCCATATA
This sequence comes from Callorhinchus milii, assembly GCF_018977255.1. Classification (NCBI taxonomy): domain Eukaryota; kingdom Metazoa; phylum Chordata; class Chondrichthyes; order Chimaeriformes; family Callorhinchidae; genus Callorhinchus; species Callorhinchus milii. Next base: position 32,114 of record NW_024705296.1, on the reverse strand, counting down.
CATATACAAGTTCACATTCCTCTACTTGTAGGTCCGGCATACAAAGCATCTAAATGAAGATGCTTGCACCCTCATACCGCACTGTGTATATTGTAGCTACCTGCGACAGGCCAGCTTTTCCTGGTGGTCAACTAACCCAACACTCGATTTAAGATTGATCCGTCCAGAAAAAGAGCCTGGTCAGGCGCATCTCTAATTGTATTCCCAGGGCAGGTCGTCCGTTAGTTAAGCCCCCTGGGGAATGATATATGTTGATTCTCGCATGAGTACCTTGCCTCAGTCTCCCTGCACAGGGGGTTGGCCATACGCTTGATTCGTCAAAACTTACGAAAGATAGCTACACCTAATAGAGCCTTATCGTTTATAATAATTAATGCGTACAGACTTGTTTGGACATAAGCTCATTTACGGCAATAATAAGCGTCAATCGTGCGGTGATAGGACCTGTTAAAGGCGCGTTATGGATACCACGTCATCTCAATGGCTGACTTTTGCTCGGCTGAATTTTCCTCAAGCAGCCCCGTGACTGCCCCGCGCAATCCCTAAACACGTGCAACACAAGGAGGAGCGTTTTTATGGATTGCAAGTCGAAGCTCACCCTCTGAACAACGTTTTTTATAAATACCGGTTACGCGCGTACAAACTAGGATAGTACCCTCATTGTCGCTCTCGAGTGCGCTATGCCGCAATGTACTGTTCCGCTCCAATGAGCGATTTGGCATTCGTTGGGGAATAATGTTACCAAAGTGAAGAGATTCTTAGACTATCCATCGACTTGTATGTACCGGAGGTCACTCCCTCGCCCTTCATGTCTCTTTCCCGGACGGTGGGCTCCGATACGACATCCTTAACCCGTTTTCCGTTATTCCGGCCCGTTAATAGCTTGAAACTATTTCCCTTGGTACTAATCTTCCCGTAATGTTGTAGAGAGGCGGCGTATGACTACCTTAGTATTTGGCACCCAAGGCTCTAATGTGCATGAATAGAATGAGATGAGTATATTGGATCCTAAGTATCGTATACTGACAAACAATGGAATCCGTTGGCCGCTCGCATCACCTCGCGAAACGTCCGCGGGATGTTTCAAATCATCAGAGAGAGTGTGCTCGAAGTGTGCAAGGGTATCTCGACGCACAATTAGCGGTATTTGCTTCTCCGAAGGGTCAACTCTCTCTAAATACGCGTTCTAGTTCTAATACCGTATCGAGGAATATCAGTCGAGGGAGCCCATTAACCCTAGCGGTGATTTCAACCATAATAACCTTTACTCATCATTGGCCACCAATCACGCGAATGCAATAACCTTCTACGTATAAGAATGCGCGAGTTAGGCCGGGCGGCTAGCAACTTGTGATATAAGCAATACTCAGATGCGATTGAAGAGGTTTTAGCATGTTATGTATCCCTTAGGTTCCCTTTATCACTCTAGAAGATTGAGAGATAAAGCACATAACTTGCGCAGGACGCGACAAGGCCCTTAATCTGGGGAACCGACGGAAGGGGCAGCAGCTCGTATCAACATCAAGAAAGTTTGCCGCCATGAACCTAATTAATATTTGTGACTATAGTTGGGCCAATCCTTCACATTAACTGGACTATAACTAACAACGTTTGCGTTAAAGTGTCAGCTCAACTGGGTCCAAACGAGGTTAATGAGAGGAGAAATCCTGTGCAAGAGAGCATTGAGGTCCTCACATTTTGTCTAATTTCATGCCGGACGTAAGGTGACTGCGTGGCATAGCAGAAATTTTGAAAGTCCCCTATTTGTTCAGTCAAACTAGAAGCTTTGGGCACCGCAGTACGAGTTAACTATATTTACTTAAGTCGACATAGCCTGAAACAGATATTAAGTTATAGGACTTTGTATCCTGAGCTTCTCCACAAGTGGAATCCGGCATGCCCAATCAATTCCGATGCAGGTTAATTGGTAGCGCACTTACCATGACCACCTAATGACTTTGCTAAGCCTTGCTTATCCGGTTTCCTGCAGTGACCTGAGCCTTCATGAACTGCGGCGTAATGTCTAGCTTCTCCGAAAACTACATAATTCTCTGATAAAGCTGAGACAATTTAGCGGTGCGACTAACTCGTACTTGTTTCAACCCGGGTATGTTATGGAGTGGTCTTAAAGACGAAAGTCAGACAATTGCCAACCAAACGGCTGCTGAGTCTGGTGCCAAACAACCATCATTAGCTCTGATCTTGATTTCTTTAACATACTTCCTAGCCCATTGCGACTATTTCCCCATCGGTTATTTCCGGTCGGACTAGAGCGGTGTAAGTCGAGGTAGGTGTATGTCCGGGCCCGCAACAATGTGGTGCTACCTTGATAGCCTTTAAGTGGATCTAACAGTCTTGCGTTTTCATTAACTTCCAATTGTGTTGAGTCGAAAACGACCCAGAATCTTACATTCGTCTAGAAGCTGTCATCAAAATTACGAGTGAACTCTACATCAGGACGACTTAAAGATGAGAGCATGGTCAGAACTGCTATGACACGGATAATACGCTGACTGCGTTATTGGTATGGGAAATTTCTGGCGCACTCTATCTATCCAGCTATATAAGGGGAAAGCTGATAAAAGCATGTGGCGATACGATCGTTCATGTCCTTACCATAAGCATATCAAAAACCGTTACTCAGATGGAAATCTTAGAAGTGCTTGGAAACCGTTGCAGAAATCCAGCGACACTTTAGGCGCTTTAATTACTCAAAATGTTAGTGTGTCTCCCTACATGCGTACAAAGTTTGAGCTAGTATATACATATCAGCTCAGTGTCGAACACGCGCAGTAAATTTTAGATTGGCCTCGCTCAACCTCACAGAGGTAAAAAGAAACTCAACTTTTATGACTAATTGAGTCGTTTAACGGGCATAACCCTGCAGACTATTAGACCGGCGAGATACACATTCGATCTCAGAAAATATAGCTGCACTCATACGTGCATTGAGAGTTTCAGTACCCTCTAATCGTCACAGTTAGCGCGACCGCTTTAGGCTTGTGGGGACCGTCAAACGGGCAGAGGGTCCTAGGCGATGCTAGGGATCGTAGGGACCCCTACCATGTCACCAAGCAAAGTCCGGACTTGCTGACCAAAAAGTCAGTACGACCTCTCCCAGACGCGTTCGTTCCGTAGTCGTATGATCCTTTTTTCGCTGTGATCGACTTCTAAACGCATACCAGGGGATTTGAAGTGCACCATAGATCACAATGAGCACTAAACATAGGGCATAAACTTGAAGCTCCAACTTTCGTTCTATCAGTCTGTATCCTATCCCAGTTGTTACATGCAGCGATGGTAATGTTACAGCAATGACCCCCATCCCCCCTCATGACGAGACGCAACGAATTTTTAGCCACGATCTCCTTTAATTCTTATCTAATAATAGTCATGGGGTCAGCTCTGTGAATCCCTTGCTGGGAAGCAACCACAGATAGTGTCGATAAGTGTCAAGGCAGCGGATACCTCGACTCTGTGAGCTGAATATGCATAACGATTATTGCAGTGAACCCGATGTATTTCGTGGTTTACAGTCCTACACATTCATAGAGTAATCTAGTTTAAACGTTCACGTAACCAAGTCCAAGGCTCTTTCCTCCGAGGACTTAATATACCTACCCAAGTATTCCCTGACCTTGACACAGTTCGACCCATATGAGTACTTATACACTTCATCCGTGGTCGAAGGGTCGGCTTCTAGTGAATTCAACGTTCATCCGTAGGACTAGCAGTTAACCTAGCTGGGGACTCTCGCGACTGCTTATATTGGTCCAGTTTACCTTCCTATCCGATATCGCCAATCAGGGCGCTCTATCACGCGGTGAGTTCCCGTCGTCACGAAACCAAACGGTAAGCCCTAAGCCCACGAATCTCCCACCACGTTTTTAGGACGCAACCCTTGATAAAATTTGCCCCCAGAACGATTAAGTGATTAGAGCTGCTCAGACTTTCGAGTTTGGATCTATTCGCCCTTAAGTAAGGCGCATTGCCGAAAAACCGTAAGTGGGTAGTCGGATTGTGAATGCTGTCGGGATCGCGCCGCCTCGTCCGTCTTTCATACGTGATCCAACGGCCACGCGTAACGTTAAGCACAAGACACTTTAGCCTCGTTAGCAGGTATCTGAGCTTTCTTGCAAGGAAGTCAATCGCCCCCTGTTTAACCTAGGTCTCAACAGGTTTCTGAGCGGCTCATCTGCCGTAATTAACTGAGAAGATCTGTAAGATTGCATGCGCGAACCAGGAAATTACTACTACATCCAATGAAACCAACGGTGTGATAAGAACATACAGCAACCCTACTAGCACAGCCGTCGAATTTATTGACAATAGGCCCCCTATTAGCCTATAGTGTGCACTGTAGGAAATCTAAGGCCGTATCTGAGGGTTTCACCCTTCACCGTACTGCCTCGTATAGACCATCGGAACGCTCTTAAGTTGAAGAAAAGTATTGGATTTCGGGTTTAGGGATTGGAGATCGCTGTGTCAAAGCTGGTTGAAATTGTCTATTAGACCATCACACAAAGCGCGCTGATGTGACACTTGCATGTTGCTAGCATTGCACCTAGGGGGAAGGCTTACTGCGTAATTGAAACGTAGACGATAGGTTAGCATGATTTATTCCGCGCTGAGGCGCTAGCCGTGTCCCCAAACTCTCAACTGGAATTATTAAAGGTTGGACTGACACCGGGCACTTATTGCTAGTACGGTAGTATGTGAACGGTATTGTCCCTAGTATGCGCTTTGACTGCTTCGGTCGCGGCCTTCGCAAAAGAGTCCACACGAATACATGCAAAGTACACTGCCCAATGACGAGATCAACGTCAGAAGCGCGTAGTCCAGTGACGGGGCCTATCGAGCAAAAGCTCAGTGCAGAGGACCATATCCTATTGATCATTTCCGGTTCCGAGCGGGGACGGAGGAGTCTGCTCACAACCCTAATCCGCTATTTGCCTAAATCATGTGTTCTCCCTGAATAGTTAACTGTCTCAACTGGAGTTCCACGAGTGATCTACCGTGATGAAAGCCGGTACGCTCATTGCCTCCGAAGGGGAGCTCATCCCCTACGCCATCCGGTTCTGCGCCCTCAGAGGTGAGGTTGAGTAGTGCACCGTGAACCGGATACCGGGGCTCTATGGTCCCGTGTATATCATACCTTTGGAACTTTCGGCTCTGTCGTCGCACTATATACAGCAAGACATGTGGCCTCTGCGGAGAAGGAATGGTGTTGGTGACACACCGTTGCAACAGCATAGTAACTTGGGACTGCTCTACTGTCGACCGAGGGATCAAATCTCGCTGAAATTTTCTCACTTGGTAGAGTGAGCCACGCACAATAGATAAGGCTGGTCCAAGACCCGTACGCCACGGCCCAACCCTGCAAGCCCGAGTTATAGGCCGAAGGCAAAGACCTGCGTGCATGCATTCATAGTGTTGCCTATTGGGAGCTAGCTGCTGGACCGCAACAAGCATTTGTGAAACTGAATACAGTATTAACTTCACGATTTGTAAGGAGGGTCGAACGATTTTGTGCTCCCCTGGATCCAGTCTTTAACATACGCGGGGGTTAATGCGTATCACCACCAGTTACTTGCGGTTGAGAAGGGAAGGTGTTGACCTGAATCGTGTTTTTCTCTCGATGTGAGTAGCCATAACTCGGGTCTTGGTCAAACCCGGAGGGCTATCGACCGATTATCTATCTTATCTGAGTCTTTGCGGTGGGCATCTGCCTTACGTCCCCATAGCCCGTTCTACCAGTCAACACGCCACTAAAAGCGAGTTTGTGCAAGAACGCGCTGGAGTGAATTACAGCTAGATATAAATGTTGAGTATTTTAGCTCCAGAGGTTCATAGCAGTTCTCATCCATCGTCTACGTAGCACCGATTAGATGTCTGTTCACCTTTGTACTCAGTCAGTATGTACTTAATACAGCCGGTGGTAGAAATACACGACAAATATTACCCATCGCCGACTTAAAAGGTTCCACAATCCCCTCAGACTATCACCCCGCCGTAGCTCCGAGGCCTGAAGGGTTGTACAGTACGGCAGTGAGGTACGGCTAGGTAAGGGATCTGCAACATTTGCAATGTGCGCACACTGGTTATCAGAACGAGAGTCGAACGTTGCTACTTCACCATAGTAGATACCTCCGTGGTAATTAATGGGCGACACAGAAGATTAGCCGCGCGCTTTGGCCTCCTGTCTACTTGCTCCTGTGAAGTTATGCTTCCTTACACACTTCTTGAGTGATAAGCTCCCTCGAGTCTCGCTCTTGACAAAGATGTGTGCCAGAGATTCGATTAGAACGATTGGGGGAATGTCTTAGTAAATCAAGTCCGCATGTATATGAGAAGGTAACTAGGGTAAACTACCTGAGACTAAGGCTCATGGTTCTCCAAGCTCGTTTCGGTATGTCTTTTGCATTATTTAAGCCTGCCTTCTGCGTTTTGTCGCACGCGGGGCAAACGATCCGGTCCGATGCTTTGATTGAGACCGCTCGGCGCGCATATGCTTCACGTACACATGCCCGCTGATTCCGTTCAACCGAATAGCCCTTGTAACCAAAGTGGCCAATGGGCCATTTGCGCGTAGGGTGAACGCCTACTTCTTTTCCTTCGGATACTGGCAAAAAATCATGTTTCTCTGTGTCCAACTATGTCTTCGTAGCAACTTTTTATTTATACGACCGCGACGAGACGTAGGTTTTGGTATTTTTAATTGCTTAGCCCTACCTCGGTCTTAAACCCCTTACATTACTATACGACGGATAGTCTTGGAATGAACGGTTATACTCCACATTTACCTCTGTTATTCCGTCACAGGGACGTTACCGATTGAATAAGACGGCTTTACGCCCCTGGCTATCCGGTTCCTACCTTCTCGGTCTAGATCCCACGGGGAAAATTCGGGACGTTTGAGTTGATTTGTCGTTCATACACGAGGAGAGAGCGCACTAGGTCCTGTATATACGTACACAAGACGGGTCTGCACTCGCTTAACGGACTAGTTAACAGGGCGCTACAGTTGCAATACCTCACGGCACATTAAATACCGTAGACCGTAGGACGGATCCTTACCTTCTAAACCCTGAAAGGGCGCTATCTCTCCCTTACTCTCTCCTTATATTTACATCTTGCATCTTCAGGGGCTTGGGGTTTACTAACGAATACCCCACGGGTGTCGGATGTCCGAGTTGAATGAACACTCTTGCTGACAAGAACAGCTAGGTCTACTTCGTAGCTGTGCCATGGCATAAGCATAGAGTAGTATCTACACAGTGGCGTCATACGTTAGGTGACCATCTGTTTTTACGTTCGAGAGAATTCAACATGCGGCTGTACTTGGCTCACTCACACGGCGGACCAAGCGGCGTCCAGCTGCGCGTTGAGTACGAGTTTCTTTGAGAGAATAGAGCACTATGCCCGGGTCCGCTCTAGAAAAGATCAAAACAGGGAAAGTTGGCTTATCACCCACCGCATACCTTAGCTTGAAGGGGCAATAAACAGGGTTGGCGTAGCGAAGTAGTAGTTCTTTGTGTTCTTCCAGTGGCTCATTCCCTTGTGCTGAGGGCGAGGTTTTAAGTGGCAGCGGCCTTATTTGGAACTCGCCAATCGTGAGGCAGGTAGCAAGTTTTGTGTGTGACTTTCCTGCATTTATCTTAACAGGCCCACAACTCGCAACCCAGCAGAACTGAGCTAGAGAGATAGGGGTACGACTCAACCGCCCGCAGTGATCCCGCACTGAACCGTGTTGCGCCACGTAAAATGTGGTGTCGGCGATCGTCCGTCCGTTACAAGTTTGCGACGAGATCAGTAGCGCTACGTTTATAGCTACGACGTCCGGTGAGAGGAGTAATTGACTTTAATTAAATGCACGGAATAATCCCCCGGAAGATACCTCGGCGACGTCCTGTAGGTTTGGAGTCCAACGCCATACGTTGTCATTGAGCACAAGACAACGATAAGAGACGTACCAATGCCGCCACTTCGTCGTAGCTCACGATTGACGACCGTTGCCTATTCGTTAGACGCACCTAGGCTAACATATATGCCTAGCGATATAACAATTGTGCTGCCGTGTTATATCCGAAGCTTCGCGGGTGCTGGTCACCGGCGGCAGACCACCGATATCGCAATTAGCTATCTCTATTGTACGCGAGTGAGGCGACATCGCGAGCGAAGGTCCTTGTTGGGCTGCGGTACCAAAGTGCTGAGTTATTGCGTAGGGTAAAGGGACGATCTATTCGATCATGCCAGCCAGCCCCTGTGAATGGAAGTAGAAGTGGCCAACTGGTGCTCCATGGATCCACCGCTGTTTGGTTCATATCTATTATATCTGTCTTCCTGACATCACCGTATCACCATCTTTACGGGCGACTCACGTCCAACAGTATAACCACCGATCTACCTTGGTTTAGGCAGAGCTGTGAAGTTCGTATTACGCGCGGTGTGCAAGCTGGCATCAGTAATCGACCGGTAGCATCCGTGGTGGGGCGAGCCCACTCCATTTCAACGCATATTAGGCTTCTACCTCCTGCTGAGTGTATTCTCTATGACCGCCTGGTAATAGCCAGATCGACTTACTAGCGAGCGAGTTTTGTTAACGTGGTTGTTGTCGACTAGGGTAAAGTCGGTCTATGACAACGGAGTCCTCCTCTTTTATTTCGCGTCTAAAGTATTGCTGTTGGATCTTTAAGCTGCTACACTGTACAACTATCGTAACTGATATTCCGCTCCTCGCCAAGATTACCGCTGTAGGTTGCGGAAAGGAGTGCGTAGCCTGCAGAGCCTCAACCTGGTCAATCCTACGGGTGGGCTTGGACCTGTCTCCAATGCGAACGAATGTGAAATTACGACCCTTCCGTCGGGCCGCATACAACCTGATACTTGAAATGGGGCTGCACACTCCTTGCATCGGTGTCCTTCCGGTTGTGGACTACGGCGTGTAAGCATCGGGCTTCCTCGAGATCCGATCGTTGTTGCTTGTGTAATTCCTCAATTACAGTCGAGGATTAGTGCACAGCTCTAGCGAAAAGTATCCTTCATGCAGGGGCGACCCGTTGACTAAGAGACGTTGATTGCAATCGCATGAGGGCTAAAGAGAGCGGCGCACCCACTAGTGCACTCTTTCGTTAACCGACTATCTAACTTAGTTATGGTCGTAAGAAGTTCCGGTTAAAACTCTGACTTAGCAGTACAGCCCCGGTGTCAACTCCAGCTCCGTATGGCTTTAAGATTTTCATAATCTTTGTGAACTTCCAGCATTTAGTTCTGCTGCCGTTTACTGTCCCAAGGTAGGCGAAGACCATCGTGCCTTTGCAATAGACCGTAAGGACTGTGCGCAAAATTGTTGATGGAAAGTATTACCTCGCTCTAGCTTTCACGATTCTTGTCACAGTAAAAAGTTAATAGTTTTCCGAGCATCGTGACACGACTGACCGGAAATATGTTGAGCCAAGCTGTACGTAACCTCACGCATGACACGTTGTGGATCTCAAAGTGCAGTTTAGACCTCACAAGCACGACTTTCGACTCAATTAAGCTTTGGTGCCTCGTCACCAACCGGAAGGAGCCGACGTATACGGGTACTTGCCTAGTGACGCTAAAATGTACTATAATTGTCTTGGTGTCCAAGGGGATGGTGGCAACATATTCTCGGTGTTGGGGGCATCAAGGTCGAATTCTGGTGCGACACTTTCCCATTAATCGTCTGGACCAATAGCCGATTGTTACTGATCCGGCATCCATCTGCCATTATGAGCCACTGTGCGATAGTCGATCGCTGATTCTTGAAACGACATATCGGCATGCGGCCCCTATACCATGATTGTCTCACTCGTCGGGCAGTCACACTTCCCGCGAGTCCAACGCGCAGGGGCGCGCTTTCGTCATCTATCATCAATCACACCCAAATCGAATAGATATACGCATGTTTTTCAAAGTTAGCTTCATGTGCTGTATGACTTTCCGTGAGCTACTGCGTGATGTTACACTTAGGAGCCTACACTCCTGTTACACTACAGGGTTGTTGATCCATAATGACCGTCAATAGCGAATACAACTCTGCAATCTCCTTAGGTTATGCACTTTCGTGCCAATCAACGACGCGGACGTGTTCAGGAGGGTCACTACGCCGTTCGTTCGCCATCCTACTGAAATTCGGAGAGTGTTAGACTTTCGATACTTTGAATTCTCCAACTTTATGCGTTGGCATCTTCAATAAGAAGAGACTCGCCTACTCAGATTGGTGCCTGAAGCCTCCGACCACAAATGTCACCACGTCCTAGCAATGGAAAGTGTTGACTCATGCAGCGAGCTTTCTGGAAGCAACATGCAGCTCGCATCGGCGTCCACAACCGCTGGTACCATTTAATTATACTTCCCTTCCATGTGATGCCTGAACGGCATTATTCATAAGCCGTCTTGGGCCCCCGGATTTTATTTCAGATTCGAGCCCGCATACCGGGTCGGAGCCCAAGGCAGAAGAGCTCACACCTGCCCGATTCGTCGGGGCGTGGGCCGACTAGCTACATACCGCACATTAGGGATACGATGAACTCCTTTACGGGCCGATGAAGTATTGCCGTATCCCGTCCGTTAAGTCGACTCATTGGGCCGTGCGACCCTGTCGTAGGGCTGGAACGGGGCGTGGGAGTGTGGGGGTAGGTGGGTCCGTGCTAAAACCCCTATTACGGATAGACCTTCTAGGTCTGCATTACGTGATCACCCCTATAAGCCTATTGAGTGACATCCTCGGCATTTCTTGATTCACTCTGATACCTATATTGGCCAGCGGTGGGACGAGGATGCCCACAACCTCTACCCTGTCTCTATGAAGTTTAGTGCTACACATCCCTCGTACGCAGGCTAGCATCCCTACACGACATGCCGCTCCATAGAGTTGGTCCGTTGAACTAATTACCTACGATAGTGTTCTGATATTGCTAGTATGTGCTCGTACTCTGCTTCATCTGTCCGATGAGTAGTCTCCAGGTAGCCCCTCCGTTGAAACAGTCCTGCTCTTCACTCAGGGGGTCTGAGGTCCTTAGCGTTCAACATATCTGATATGAGGTTCAATCATGCTCTTATGATCCACACCGGCTCACGTGGGATATTGCCTTGCTGTCGGTACAACTAAGCTGGATTCCGCACCTCAATTGAATGACACCCTGCCGCTGAGCTGACTCTTTATCATAGTAATACGCCTATCATATAATGGACTGGTGTCCTAGGTCTATACGAGTCTCCGTAGGGCAGAACGGAATAACCAAGAGATAGGCCCGCACGTGTCGATCCAACGTCAGTGAGAGCGCACCCTCGGTATCTGGCCAAGGAATCAGAGTGCTCAAATACTTGAGTACCAAATGGTCAGGGTGACGTACACCCCGGCGCTATCGGGTCTAGCTCCCTGCGTCGATATATACAGCGCCCGTGAGCTTCAGAACTACCAATTAGAGCTTCCTACCTTTGTCCTCACCTTAAATAACAGTTGCTGCCTGTTATGAAAAACTGGACTCTTTGGCTGGCATCGCTCTGCATTGTATTCAGCTCCGCAAACTTACTTCACCCCCTCGTGGATACTAAAACACAGCCAGTACTTTACGTACCTTCTCCGATTGTAGTCCGTGAAACCAGATGCTACAACGCCATAGGATATGCGAACTAATCCGTACCGCCAGACGCCCGCAACCTCGGATTAGACTTCCCACAGTAAGGGAACGCCCCTGGAAATCGCCTGAACGCGCGCTGTGCGGCCGGTCACATTGAGATATCTGTTCCTGTATGGATGTGCGAATGTGTTTCATATCCTTTCGAAGCTCGGCATTTACAGGGACCCGGTTAGGATGTTATAGGTTGGCGTCGCATGTCAAAGGAAAATGGAATGGTAGATAGGATAAGTCTGCCGGGTTAACCACTCATAATAGTAATGATCACAATGAAAGATTTTATCGTGGATGCTACCTAGTTTTCTTTCATGTCTCACTAAGACGATTGTAACTTACAGCCGATTAAACGCCGCATCTTCGTGTTAGAGTAATCCCGAAGATAGCTTCTCCGTTCCTGCGGGCTGCAGGGTCATGACCCGGCGAACATTTTGTCCCGTCACAACCACGGTAGTTTGGTACGCGCCTGGCGTCCCTCGCTAGAGAAAATAACGTTACTGACAAGGTCTCTCAGCCAAGGGTCCGAGAGACAAGAATCTTTGGGTTTCTGCCCTTGCGTTTGGTATCTCTGATGGGTGGGCTGTGACATATAAACTTTTATCGGACGGCACCCTCTCTCATGTGTGCGTCTCCTGACACCCTGTCTAGGTCGTAGAAGACCGACGTGAGACTCACCGCAGCGGACATGAACGGATTGTGGCCGACTCATGCTTAGTATGCGCCTCGCTTTGTCCCGGCACGCCACGGTGGGTGCGGGGCGAATTTAGAACAAACCGCCTGTGCCTGTCCACACCATAATCCGGTCTAGAAACAACAACTCAATTTAGGCAGACCAGACTAATCCTTCCTACAGTATACATTTTATGTAGGGTGATCTCGGCCCTTTACTGTATTATCATGTGTCGGCGGGACGCGGGGCCAACCGTAGCCAGCCTGATGCTCTCTTCCATTCCTGCTGCGCTCCACTCACTCCGTTAGCGGACTTATGCCGGGTGCCGCGTGACGAACATCCTATTTCCTTAGGGATCGCGGCGACATCACGATAATCGTCACAATTATGGAGCCTTATACTTTCAGTTTAAGTTAGATGAAAGGGGTCAATAAGCCGACCGTTCTTGGTATATTATCATCCGGTAAACTACTGTATATGCAGTTAGCCCGAAACTGTAGTAATATCGCATATTTGATGCTCGGATCACAGATGCACGCTCTCGTTTGTTGGTCGCCGATATGATGGTGTCCCTTGCATCCTTCCCGACGGGTCCGTTGGCCATAGCCCTTGACTTGCTTATAAACGACTCCATCTCGGCGTCGACGGAAATGCAAACACAATTACATAGATGGACATACTATCCGGTACTAGGATTGCATAGGTCTCACTCACACTGACAAGGTACCCGCGGGTGAACAAGCGCATGGGAGAGAGCCGGAATCGGCACTAGACCATTGCAGTGTAACCTCAACTCATGCGCTTATTATCCTCTGGTGGAAAAAGGCTCCAAATCTGGAGGTTGCCAATTTTTCTCGCTGGTACACAATTGGGGTTTCACATAAATAGTCTGGCTATTGAAGGGGTGCCAGGAGCAGGACCGATTCGAAATCAGGGTCGACGGAACGGTGCACAAGAGCTCATCTAATTCAATAGTTTCAGTAAACGTCAATCTGGCTTTAGTTTATTTGCGGAGTACTGGAACAGTCCTGGATCGGGTGAACCCAAACTGCCCAGGTACGGTCGGAGGCGAAAACCCGTCCTCACGTAACACTATCAGAGGCAGGAGATCGCGCCGCTTAAGGGAACGGCTCCGTGTATAACGGGAAGCCCGCGTACGGTATAGAATTTCGTCCGGGGGACGCGGCAGGTTGAACCAATCCAGGATAGACTTCATAAAAGCGTTTGAAATGCCAGGCGCGTGCCCTGTATACCCTAGGACTCATTCTTGATGTGCATATGCCCGGAGTGATATTGGCACCCCCCCCAAACTGACCGCGTGTACTCGTAGTGAAGTTGCTTTTCAAATTGTGAGGCAGACAACTCTACTAAGATGCAGGGTGGGGCTAGCACACGTTGTTTGTTAGGCGTACTCGTGGGTTCTGCATTCGAGTAGAGATGCCTGCTAGACGTATAGTATGCCTTTGAGTAGAGTATGACGATTTTCGTCGTACCTCCCTTCCTTAAACGCTATTGAACTAACGCTAGCTGTACGTCCGCCGATATATGTGATTCTTCTAGCCCTGTGCTTCTTGGATCTAGCTTCGCCGGTACAGTACACCTAGTTCGCATGAGCTCGGGTTTCCAGGTCCACCGAAACGAGGTCTTTCCGCTGTGCGGCGTGTGCGCACGCTGTCACGGCCCCTTCCCTGGCACACCACCGCGAAATGAATAATCGCGATGGTAATGCCGGGAGTGTGGATGTCCTCACCCTACATTATAGTATCGGCACGGATGGCCGAGATTGCGAAAGGGACGTCCTGCTCGTATATTGGGTTAGTTGCCCCATGAGCCCTCTGCCAGCCACGAGTTTCGTACGGCCTGGTAACAAAATATGTGCAACCCTTATTTGAACAGCAGAGGAAGCTCAACTCGTACAATCGTGATCGGGCAGCAAGCAAAGTTGCGTCTGGTTGGTTTATGGCCGCCCGCTGTTCTCTTTGCCTAAGGGTTGAAGGCTCCCGTTGAAATATTTACATAATCGGCTCCGAGTTAAGATACTCATAGGAGTCTGAGTACTCGAAGTCCTGGCATAGGCTGGTTATCCTATGGCCGCGTACGGTAGATTGGGCATCCCGAGTTTTCACATTACACTCACAAGACGTGCTTAGCGTGTTCGCAATCAGTGCACGTTAATGCCCTTGCTTATCGTTACCTGGGTAGTGCCGGCCGACATGACGCCGGTAAGTACTGTGTACTAAACGGATGCGAACTGCTCGGTCGTTTCCGGGTCCAACAGGCCGAATGGACTCGCAGAGTAGAGGTTTTCGGTACTGTGTGGATTGTAATTGATAGAAACGTTTTTGACGAGGGCCCCTGAAGTCTGGATCCGGCCTTATAGTTCGAGGCGCCTAGGTAATGGGACGTGAGCCCACGAGCGTCTCTTTCAACGCTTAATTAGAGAGTCAACGAGTCATTGGTTGGGGGCGTTCTATCGTGGTGTTAACTCATTGATATTAAGCGTGTCGCATGTGACGACTTACATCGTCACAAACATCGCTGATTGTTTATAATTTATGCTCGCCTCAAAGGACTGATTCTTTGTAGTGACAACACCTTACCAGGTAGAAAGTGACGGTCAGTCGCTGCATTTAGGCTATTCTGTCCCTACTTCAATGATGGAGAGTGAAATACTTTCCGAATCTAGGCCTTTACCCTCCCTTTCGATATCATGCCCAGGACTGGTTGGCGCTCCGCGCGAGCCTGCCTACTGGTGAGAATCTTTCGCAGATAATCAGTCCGTAAATCAAAGCAACGTTATGGATATGTTGCTGAATACTGGAGTACCTCAAACGCGAACCCCTGTGCCAAAGGATATATTTAGTTAAGTAGGATCCGCAACTGTCGAGAAATGTGTACTTTCCCACTATTTCGATACTATTCCATGGATAGTAGCAATTAAGATAGGGCCCGTGAAACAGTCCGGTTTCTCAAGCTAAGGAAGCGTCAGATATTTTAGCAGTCTACCCCTCAGACCGAGTGCGACGGACATGGATACCTACTAGAAGAGTAGTTCCACAAACGAATCGTTTGAATGTCTTACTCCCTAATCTTTCTTCGATATTAGCCCACCTCGTTGTCCCAGAATCTGATACGCAGTGCCTAGACTTCTGGTTCATTGTATTTCGGATCCTCGTAATTTGGAGAGTTGTCGATTATCGGGAACTGAGTTACGAATAAAACTCTTGTTGAATACTTCCGATCTAGGAGGCCATTATTGGAAGAACCAAAAGATGGCACGAGGTGAGTCCCCATTTTCCGTCACCGCTCCATGTTTCGAGGGGAATGTCTTGTTATTTATCCATGCCAGTAGCTAAACTTGCTTAGCGAGAAACAGGTTTGGAAGGCTTGCAATGATGTGCAGTGGTACCTCAGCCTCACCCATAGCTGGGGGGAACTTTTCCCAAACTGTCCTCTATAGACAGAATTCATATTTGGCTTCTTCTCCGGAACGAATAATCCACTATAGGGCCTCCTTAGTACGTTTGACAGGTACCTCTTACGGTCTCCTTCGCCCGAGTGAGGGGCGGGATGTGTAGTTCTCCGTGGTAAAACGCGTTCAGCTAATGATACGTGTTGTCGATGTCTATGCAGATTTCGCCCCGCCCTTCGCTATCCCGCCAACAGGATTTTGATTAACGGAAGCTATCGGCGTGCACGTAAACGCCGCATCTTTACGTCGGCTGATGTTTATGGAACGCGGAGCCAGAGCTCGCCCGTACATGATCTGCAAACGTGGACGTACCATTCTGACCACTGTGGATGAAGCGGGAACAAATTCATAGCCACTCTACGTCTTCGTCACGCGACAGTCCTCGGTATTTTACGACAAAGATGGCAACTCTAAGAAATTTCCAATTACTGCCGGTGATTAACAGTGATAGCTTGAGGGGAGTATCACTAAACCAACACAGGGTTACGTGGGAAGCTAAGCTTCCTGCATTCTGACTACACGATAGAGCGTGGGACGTATCCAGGAGTGTGCCATAACCTGTTAAATAGTATCTGTGTACGTACCCCGAACTCCTGTTGATCAGCCGTACGGACTTATACGCTATACCTTCCAAGCCCAAGGTGAGGGAGACTACCAGCCCGAGGTTGAGCTTCGGGCGCCGTACACGGAATTAGGAGTTACAATGGATTAGCAAAGATCCGCCTTTGGCCGACTCTGACAAGTTGGACAACCTAAAGCCGCGTGCCTTCAAGCCCTCGAGGCAATGTCGCCTTTAGATCCCTCTGAAGTGATCTGCGTCGCTTGATCTCAGCTGCATGTTTGGTACCTTGGTGGTTTTGGGACGTTGGTCTGATTCGACAAGAGGTTCAGTCTTAGACTGCCCATCGATGTCCTATAAATGAAGGTCTTTAAATTGAATTGGAATATCAAAGCCCCAATTCCCAGTGTTTCTGTCTAAGTCTACTTATGGGCCACGCCTTCGACCAGAATTCTTTGCCATAGTGCGTACTTTAAACTTGAAATTTGGAGGGACGATCAGTTTATATCTGCGCACGCAGTCTACTCGTCACTCAACGAAGCGGCCTTTAAGTTGGCCAATTCCGGTTATGCGAGAGCGTTTTTTTTGTTTGTTGATTTTTGCGACGTGCGCCATTTAAACACGCTCGGAGATAAGGGGCGTATGCACCTCCTACTTCAGAGTACCGGCTGAAATTAGCATGGATGCTCCAAAAGGGCGTCTCGCGGCTCCGTTTTAGTCCGTTTCTATGGTTGACAACTATTTCGGTTCTAATGTCTGGTGGTTGGCCCGACAGCACCACTTTTACCGTCCTGGTATTCGAATTAACAAGTAGCTAATAGTCATCGGGTGTGTACACCTCCGGTCTGCGTACACTATTTTTAACTCCTCTGAAAGGGGTTTAGGGTCACCTCATTCTGAACCCCGCCAGGTATGTACCGTACGCAACCTGCTTCATGTGAAAACATATAACTAGCCGCAAAGTGCGCTCCGGCATACACTTCTGGTTAACCGCACAACTCGTATCAGTTGCTCAGCATCCTTTTTCACTCATATACCTTTAAAGTAACAGTCGCCGACTAGGCCGTAAAACATCTTTAAGGCATGGACCAATCCAATCAATTGTTACTGCCAGCGAGACGACGCACTTATTCGTCAAACTGTCATTCATAGCGTGGACTGCAATAGAAGTCCAACGTTGATATAGTTGCATTCGCCTTCTACCACGGATTAAACTCTCGACTCACTTACCGCCTGATGTTGATGATATGGGCGGAAAACCGTACGGAATTTCGCTAGCGTACCCTTCAATGCACTGTCGCTGGTGCGTTATAAGTCTGCACCAGGTAAGGCGGCGTAACCGGTAATGTTTAAGTACGGGTGGGGGTCAGAGGCGCAGACGGGTGAACTCCGCTACGCAACAGTTGTACAGCTGTATCCGTCGTTCCCCTTAGTAAAATGGGCATCTTACCCCTGTCTTTTGTTGTTTTCCCAAAGCTCGAACACAGACGAAAA